>NC_079515.1:1483341-1484666 GCF_000801105.2 Raphanus sativus | reverse complement strand
TTGATTTAGGTAGTATATGAAATTTTACTAAACTAAATCTTAAAAAATTATAATGATTCCTATATACCATGAAAGATAATTTAGAATACATTAGTTCAGATGTAGAATGTGGTTTAAAATTTTAAAACAAAAGTGAAGAGTACAAACTTTAGTATATAAAGGATTTACCGAAAACTCATTATTTTAGAAGGGCCACCAATGGAATTTTGGAAAAATTTCAAAAATATGAAAATCTGGTTTTAGTGTATAGTTTCATCGAGCACTGACATAAGATGATGTTCAAAGATTTTAGAACCTCTGTTGTCTCCGTTTCTCTAGATAATGAAGATTTTATAAAGCTAATTCCACTAATCTAGGCAGTATATGAAATTTTACTAAACCAAATATTAAAAAATTAGAATGATTCCTATATACCATGAAAGATAGTTTAGAATACATTAGTTCAAATGTAGAATGTGGTTTGAAATTTTAAAACAAAAGTGAAGAGTATAAACTTCAGTATATAAAGGATTTACCGAAAACTCATTATTTTAGAAGGGTTAACCCACGGATTTTGGAAAAATTTCAAAATATGAAAATCTGGTTTTAGTGTGTAGTTTCATCGAGCACTGATATAAGATGATGGTCAAAGAGTCTAGAACCTCTGTTGTCTCCGTTTCTCTAAATAATGAAGATTTTATAATGTTAATTCCATTGATTTAGGCAGTATATGAAATTTTACTAAACTAAATATTAAAAAATTAAAATGTTTCCTATTTACCATGAAATATAGTTTAGAATACATTAATTCAAATGTAGAATGTGGTTTGCAATTTTAAAACAAAAGTGAAGAGTATAAACTTTAGTATATAAATGATTTACCAAAAACTCATTATTTTAGAAGGGATAACCCACGGATTTTGGAAAATTTTCAAAATATGAAAATCTGGTTTTAGTGTATAGTTTCATCGAGCACTGACATAAGATGATGGTCAAAGAGTTTAGAACCTCTGTTGTCTCCGTTTCTCTAGATAATGAAGATTTTATACAAAAGCCAAAAGTATAAACTTCAGTATATGGAGGATTTACCGAAAACTCATTATTTTAAAAGGGTTTATCCAACGGTTTTTGAAAAAAATTCAAAAATATGAAAATCTGGTTTTAGTGTATAGTTTCATCGAGCACTGAAATAGGATGATGGTCAAAGAGTTTAGAACCTTTGTTGTCTCCGTTTCTCTAGATAATGAAAATTTTATAATGTTAATTTCAGTGATTTATGTAGTACATGAAATTTTACTAAACTAAATATTAAAAAATTAGAATGATTCCTATATACCATGAAATAT
>NC_079515.1:1412780-1483241 GCF_000801105.2 Raphanus sativus | reverse complement strand
ATACCATGAAAGATAGTTTAGAATACATTAATTCAAATGTAGAATGTGGTTTGAAATTTTAAAACAAAAGTGAAGAGCATAAACTTTATTATATAAAGGATTTACCGATAACTCATTATTTTAGAAGGGGTTGTTAACCCACGGATTTTGGAAAAATTTCAAAAATATAAAAATCTGGTTTTAGTGTATAGTTTCATCAAACATGACATAAGATGATGGTCAAAGAGTTTAGAACCTCTATTGTCTCCGTTTCTCTACATAATGAAGATTTTATAATGCTAATTCCATTGATCTAGGCAGTATATGAAATTTTACTAAACCAAATATAACAAAATTAGAAAGATTACTATATACCATGAAATATAGTTTAGAATACATTAATTCAAATGTAAAATGTGGTTTGAAATTTAAAACAAAAGTGAAGAGTATAAACTTTAGTATATAAAAGGTTTACCGAAAACTCATTATTTTAGAAGGGGTTAACCCACGTATTTTGGAAAAAATTTAAAAACATGAAAATCTGGTTTTAGTGTATAGTTTCATTGAGCACTGATATAATATGATGTTCAAAGAGTTTAAAACCTCTGTTGTCTCCGTTTCTCTAGATAATGAAGATTTCATAATGCTAATTCCATTGATTTAGGCAGTATATGGAATTTTACTAAACTAAATATTAAAAAATTATAATGATTCCTATATACCATGAAAGATAATTTATTAATTCAAATATAGAATGTGGTTTGAAATTTTAAAACAAAAGTGAAGAGCATAAACTTTAGTATATAAAAGATTTACTGAAAACTCATTGTTTTTGTAGGGGTTAGTTAACCCACGGTTTTTGAAAAAAATTCAAAAATATGAAAATCTTGTTTTAGTGTATAGTTTCATCGAGCACTGACATAATATGATGGTCAAAGAGTTTAGAATCTTTGTTGTCTCCGTTTCTCTAGATAATGTCGATTTTATAATGTTAATTCCACTAATCTAGGCAGTATATGAAATTGTACTAAACCAAATATTAAAAATTAGAAGAGTATGTACTTCAGTATGTAGGCATTTACCGAAAACTCATTACTTTAAAAGGGGTTAACCCACGGATATTTAAAAAAATTAACAATATGAAAATCTGGTTTTAGCGTACAGTTTCATCGAACACTAACATAATATTACAGTCAAAGAGTTTTGAACCTCTTTTGTCTCTGTTTCTCTAGATAATGAAGAAAGTATAGTGCTAATTCTATTAATCTAGGCAGTATATAAAATTTTACTAAACTAAATATTAAAAAATTAGAATGATTCCTATATACCATGAAAGATAGTTTAGAATACAATAATTCAAATGCAGAATGTGGTTTGAAATTTTAAAACAAAAGTGAAGAGTATAAAACTTTAGTATATAAAGGATTTTACCGAAAACTTGTTATTTTAGAAGGGATTTGGAAAAAAAAATCAAAAAAATGAAAATCTAGTTTAGTGTATATTTTAATCGAGCACTGACATAAGATGATGTTCAAAGAGTTTATAACATTTGTAGTTTTCCTTTCTCTAGATAATCAAGATTTTATAATGCTAATTCCATGATCTAAGCAGTATATGAAATTTTCCTAAACTAAATATTAAAAAATTAGAATGACTTCTATATACCGTAAAAGATAGTTTAAAACATTAATTCAAATGTAGAATATGGTTTGAAACAACAAAGTGAAGAGTATGTATTTCAGTATATATGCATTTACCGAAAACTCATTATTTTAAAAGGGGTTAACCCACGGATTTTGAAAAAAAAATCAAAAATATGAAAATATGGTTTTAGTGTATAGTTTTCATCGAGCACAAACATAAGATTTACGGTCAAAGTGTTTTTTGACCTGTTGTCTCCGTTTCTCTAGATAATTGAAGATTTTTTAATGCTAGAAAAGACTTTTATATACCATGAAGATAGTTTAGAAAACATTAATCCAAATGTATAATGTGGTTTGAATTTTTAAAACAAAGTGAAAAGTATAACTTCAGAATATAGGATTTACCGAAAACTCATTATTTTAGAAGGGGTTAACCCACGGATTTTGAAAAAAAAATGAAAAATATGAAAATCTAGTTTTAGTGTATAGTTTCACCGAGCACTAACATAAGATGATGGTCAAAGAGTTTAGAACCTCTGTTATCTCTATTTCTCTAGATAATGAAGATTTTATAATGTTAATTCCACTAATCTATGCAGTTTATGAAATTTTACGAAACTAATTATTAAAAAATTAGAAATGGTTCCTATATACCACGAAAGGTAGTTTAGAATACAATAATTCAAATGTAGATTGTGGTTCTGAATTTTAAAACAAAAGTGAAGAGTATAAATTTTAGTATATAAAGGATTTACCGAAAACTCATTATTTTAGAAGGGGTTAACCCACGAATTTTGGAAAAATTTCAAAAATATGAAATCTGGTATTAGTGTATAGTTTCATCGAGCACTAAGATAAGATGATGGTGAAATAATTTAGAAACTCTGATGTCTCTGATTCTCTAGATAATGAAGATTTTTATAATGGTAATTTCACTAATCTATGCAGTATATAAAATTTTACTAAACTAAATATTAAAAAATTAGAATGATTCCTATATACCATGAAAGATACTTTATAATACATTAATTCAAATTTATAATGTGGTTTGAAATTTTTAAACAAAAGCGAAAAGTATAAACTTTAGTATATAGAGGATTTACCGAAAACTCATTATTTTAAAAGGGGTTAACCCACGATTTTTTGAAAAAATATCAAAATTATGAAAATTTGGTTTTAATGTATAATTTCATCGAGAACTGACATAATATGATGGTCAAAGAGTTTAGAACCTCTGTTGTCTCCATTTCTCTAGATAATGAAGATTTTATAATGCTAATTCCATTGATTTAGGCAGTATATGAAATTTTACTAAACTAAATATTAAAAAAATAGAATGATTCCTATATACCATGAAAGATAGTTTAGAATACATTAATTCAAATATAGAATGTGGTTTGAATTTTTTTTGAAAAAAGTGAAGAGTATAAACTTTAGTATATAAGGGATTTACCGAAAACTCATTATTTTGGAAGGGTGGAATCCCGTGTGAATCAGCAAGGACCACCTTGCAAGGCTAAATACTCCTGGGTGACCGATAGCGAAGTAGTACCGTGAGGGAAGGGTGAAAAGAACCCCCATCGGGGAGTGAAATAGAACATGAAACCATAAGCTCCCAAGCAGTGGGAGGAGCCTGGGGCTCTGACCGCGTGCCTGTTGAAGAATGAGCCGGCGACTCATAGGCAGTGGCTTGGTTAAGGGAACCCACCGGAGCCGTAGCGAAAGCGAGTCTTCATTAGGGCAATTGTCACTGCTTATGGACCCGAACCTGGGTGTTAACCCACGGATTTTGGAAAATTTTCAAAAGTATGAAAATCATTTTTAGTGTATAGTTTCATCGATCACTAACATAAGATGATGGTCAAAGAGTTTAGAACCTCTGTTGTCTCCGTTTCTCTAAATAATGAAGATTTAATAATGCTAATTTCATTGATATAGGCAGTATATGAAATTTTACTGAAATAAATAATAAAAAATAGAATGATTTGTATATACCATGAAAGATAGTTTAGAAAACATTAATTTAAATGTAAAATGTGGTTTGAAATTTTTAAACAAAAGTGAAGAGTAAGAATTTAAGTATATAGGCATTTACCGTAACTCATTATTTTAAAAGGGGTGAGTGAACCCACGGATTTTGAAAAAAAAATTGAAAAAATATTAAAATCTGGTTTTAGCGTATAGTTTCATCGAGAACTAACATAAGATTACGGTCAAAGAGTTTTGAACCTCTGTTGTCTCTGTTTCTTTAGATAATGAAGATTTTATAATGCTAATTCGGCAGTATATGAAATTTTATTAAACTAAATATTAAAAAATTAGAATGATTCATATATACCATGAAATATAGTTTAGAATACAATAATTCAAATGTAGAATGTGCTTTGAAATTTTAAAACAAAAGTGAAGGGTATAAACTTTAGTATATAAATGATTTACCGAAAATTCATTATTTTAGAAGGGGTTAACCCACGGATTTTGGAAAAAAAATCAAAATTATGAAAATCTGGTTTTCGAGTATAGTTTCATCAAGCACTGACATAAGATGATATTCAAAGAGTTTATAACCTTTGTAGTCTCCGTTTCTCTAGATAATGAAGATTTTATAATGTTAATTCCAATGATCTATGCAGTATATGAAATTTTCCTAAACTAATTATTAAAAAATTAGAATGACTTCTATATACCATAGTTTAGAAAACATTAATTCTAATGTAGAATTTGGTTTGAAATTTTTAAACAAAAGTGAAGAGTATGTATTTCAGTACATAAGCATTTACCAAAAACTCATTATTTTAAAAGGGGTTAACCCACGGATTTTTAAAAAAATTGAAAATATGAAAATCTGGTTTTAGTGTAAATTTCATGGAGCACTAACATAAGATGATGGTCAAAGAGTTTTGAATCTCTGTTGTCTCCGTTTCTCTAGATAATGAAGGTTTTATAATGTTAATTCCACTAATCTACCATGAAAGATTGTTTAGAAAACAATAATTTAAATTTAGAATGTGGTTTGAAATTTTTAAAAAAAGTGAAAAGTATAAACTTCAGTATATAGAGCATTTACCGAAAACTCAGTATTTTAAAAAGGGTTAACCCACGGATTTTGAAAAAAAAAATTGAAAAATATGAAAATCTGGTTTTACTGTATAGTTTCATCGAGCACTAACATAAGATGATGTTCAAAGAGTTTTGAACCTCTGTTGTCTCCGTTTCTCTAAATACTGAAGATTTTCTAATGTTAATTTCATTGATCTAGGCAGTATATGAAATTTTACTGAAATAAATATTACAAAATTAGAATGGTTCCTATATACCATGAAATATAGTTTACAAAAAACATTAATTCAAATGTAGAACGTGGTTTGAAATTTTTAAACAAAAGTGAAGAGTATGTACTTCAGTATATAGGCATTTACCGAAAACTCATTACTTAACCCACGGATTTTAAAAAAACTTGAAATATATGAAAATCTGGTTTTAGCGTATAATTTCATCGAGCACTAACATAAGATTACGGTCAAAGAGTTTTGAACCTCTGTTGTCTCTGTTTCTCTAGATAATGAAGATTTTATAATGCTAATTCTATTAATCTAGGCACTATATAAAATTTTACTAAACTAAATATTAAAAAATTAGAATGATTCCTATATACCATGAAAGATAGTTTAGAATACAATATATCAAATGCAGAATGTGGTTTGAAATTTTAAAACAAAAGTGAAGATTATAAACTTTAGTATATAAAGGATTTACCGAAAACTTGTTATTTTAGAAGGGGTTAACCCACGGATTTTGGAAAAAAATTAAAAATATGAAAATCTTGTTTTAGTGTATATTTTCATCGAGCATTGACATAAGATGATGTTCAAAGAGTTTATAACCTTTGTAGTTTCCGTTTCTCTAGATATTCAAGATTTTATAATGCTAATTCCAATGATCTATTCAGTATATGAAATTTTCCTAAACTAAATATTAAAAAATTAGAATGACTTCTATATACCATGAAAGATAGTTTATAAAACATTAATTCAAATGTAGAATGTGGTTTGAAATTTTTAAACAAAAGTGAAGAGTATGTACTTTAGTATATAGGAATTTACCGAAAACTCATTATTTCAAAAGGGGTTAACCCACGGATTTTTTAAAAAAAGTTGAAAGATATGATAATCGGGTTTTAGTGTATAGTTTCATGGAGCGCTAACATAAGATGATGGTCAAAGAGTTTTGAACCTCTGTTGTCTCCGTTTCTCTAGAAAATGAAGATTTTATAATGTTAATTCCACTAATCTAGGCAGTTTATGAAATTTTACTAAACTAAATATTAAAAAATTAGAATGATTCCTATATACCATGAAAGATAGTTTAGAAAACAATAATTTAAATGTAGAATGTGGTTTGAAATTTTAAAACAAAAGTGAAGAGTATAAAATTCAGTATATAGAGCATTTACCGAAAACTCATTATTTTAAAAGGGGTTAATCCACGGATTTTGAAAAAAAATTGAAAAATATGAAAGTCTGGTTTTAGTGTATAGTTTCATCGAGCATTAAAATAAGATGATGTTCAAAGAGTTTTGAACCTCTGTTGTCTCCGTTTCTCTAGGTAATGAAGATTTTATAATGCTAATTTCATTGATCTATGCGGTATATGAAATTTTACTGAATTGCATATTAAAAAATTAGAATGATTCCTATATACCATGAAAGATAGTTTAGAAAACATTAATTCAAATGTAGAATGTGGTTTGAAAATTTTAAACAAAAGTGAAGAGTATGTACTTCAGTATATAGGCATTTACCGAAAACTCATTATTTTAAAAGGGGTTAGCCCATGGATTTTGAAAAAAAAAATGAAAAATATGTAAATCTGGTTTTAGTGTATAGCTTCATCGAGCACTAACATAAGATGATGGTCAAAGAGTTTAGAACCTCTGTTGTCTCCTTTCTCTAGATAATGAAGATTTTCTAAACTAATTATTAAAAAATTAGAATGGTTCCTATATACCATAAAAGTTAGTTAAGAATACAATAATTCAAATGTACAATGTGATTTTTAATTTTAAAACAAAAGTGAAGAGTATAAATTTTAGTATATAAAGGATTTACCGAAAACTCATTATTTTAGAAGGGTTAACCCACGCATTTTGGAAAATTTTCAAAAATATGAAAATCTGGTTTTAGTGTATAGTTTCATCGAGCACTAACATAAGATGATGGTGAAATAATTTAGAAACTCTTATGTCTCCAATTCTCTAGATAATGAAGATTTTATAATGTTAATTCCACTAATTTAGGCAGTATATGAAATTTTACTAAACTAAATATTAAAAAATTAGAATGATTCCTATATACGATGAAAGATAGTTTATAAAACATTAATTCAAATGTAGAATGTGGTTTGAAATTTTTAAACAAAAGTGAAAAGTATAAACTTTAGTATATAGAGGATTTACCGAAAACTCATTATTTTAGAAGGGGTTAACCCACGGATTTTGGGAAAAAAAAATCAAAAATATGAAAATTTTGTTTTAGTGTATAGTTTCATCGAGCACTGACATAAGATGATGGTCAAAGAGTTTATAACCTCTTTTGTCTCCGTTTCTCTAGATAATGAAGATTTTATAATGCTAATTCCACTAATTTCGGCAGTATATGAAATTTTACTAAACCAAATATTATAAAATTAGAATGATTCCTATATACCATGAAAGATAGTTTGGAATACATTAATTTAAATTTAGAATGTGGTTTGACATTTTTAAACAAAATCGAAAAGTATAAATTTAAGTATATAGAGGATTTACCGAAAATTCATTATTTTAAAAGGGGTTAACCCACGGTTTTTGAAAAAAATTCAAAAATATGAAAATTTGGTTTTAATGTATAATTTCATCGAGCACTTACATAATATGATCGTCAAAGTTTTTAGAACTTCTGTTGTCTCCATTTCTCTAGATAATGAAGATTTTATAATGTTAATTTTATTGATTTAGGCAGTATATGAAATTTTACTAAACTAAATATTAAAAAATTAGAATGATTCCTATATATCATGAAAGATAGTTTAGAATACATTTATTAAAATATAGAATGTGGTTTGAAATTTCTTTTAAAAAAAGTGAAGAGTATAAACTTTAGTATATAAGGGATTTACCGAAAAACTCATTACTTTAGAAGGGGTTAACCCACAGATTTTAGAAAAATTTTAAAAGTATGAAAATCTTTTTTAGTCTATAGTTTCATCGAGCACTAACATAAGATGATGGTCAAAGAGTTTAGAACCTCTGTTGTCTCCGTTTCTCTAGATAATGAAGATTTTATAATGCTAATTTCGTTGATATAGGCAGTATACGAAATTTTACTGAAATAAATATTAAAAATTAGAATGATTTGTATATACCATGAAAGATAGTTTAAAAACATTAATTTAAATGTAGAAGATGGTTTGAAATTTTTAAACAAAAGTGAAGAGTATGAACTTCAGTATATAGGCATTTACCGTAACTCATTATTTTAAAAAGGGTTAACCCACGGATTTTGAAAAAAAAAATTGAAAAAATATTAAAATCTGGTTTTAGCGTATAGTTTCATCGAGAACTAACATAAGATTACGGTCAAAGAGTTTTGAACCTCTGTTGTCTCCGTTTCTTTAGATAATGAAGATTTTATAATGCTAATTCGGCAGTATATGAAATTTTACTAAAATAAATATTAAAAAAATTAGAATGATTCATATATACCATGAAATATAGTTTAGAATACAAAAATTCAAATGTAGAATGTGGTTTGAAATTTTAAAACAAAAGCGAAGAGTATAAACTTTAGTATATAAAGGATTTACCGAAAAACTCATTATTTTAGAATAGGTTAACCCACGGATTTTGGAAAATTTTCAAAAAATAAAAATCTGGTTTTAGTGTATAGTTTCATTGAGCACTGACATAATTTGATGTTCAAAGAGTTTATAACCTTTGTAGTCTCCGTTTCTCTAGATAATGAAGATTTTATAATGCTAATTTCTTTGATCTAAATAGTATATGAAATTTTCCTAAAACTAAATATTAAAAAAATTAGAATGATTTCTATATACCATGAATGATAGTTTAGAAAACATTAATTCAAATGTAGAATGTGGTTTGGAATTTTTAAACAAAAGTGAAGAGTATAAACTTCAGTATATAGAGCATTTACCAAAAACTCATTATTTTAAATTGGGTTAACCCACGGATTTGAAAAAAAAAATCAAAAATATGAAAATGAATTTTTTCAAAAGTTTCAAAACTCTTTAAAAAAATTTAATATTAACTTAGTATATAGGAAATTTACCTAAAACTCAATATTTTTGTAGTGTAACCTACAAAATTTGAGAAAAGATCAAAAATATGAAAATATTATTAGATAAATATATGCATTATACACTGACATCGGGTAATGTTCAAAGAGGTTTGGAACTTTTATTGTTTTCGTTTATCCAAAATAAGCAACATAATAAGTTTTATTAATACAATTGTAGAAAAATTAGAATGATGCCCATGTACCATGAAAGAATATTTATAATAGATTAATACAAATTTATAATGCATTTAGGAAACTTTAAACAACTTTAATAAATATAAATTTCAGTATATAGATAAATTAACGAATATTTTATATTTTCGTAGGGGTAAAGAAATTTATATTTATGTTAACTCATTTTTTTTGAAAAAATCAATAAATATGATAATCTTATTTAAATGCATAGTTGCATCATGTATTGACATAGGATGATGATCAAAGAGATTTGAAACTTTTCTGTCTCCGTTTATCTCAAGAATAAAAATTTTATTGTGGTAATTAGTTCAGACAGCATATGAAATTTTACTAAACTTAATTATTAAAGAATTAGAACGATTTCCATGTATCTTGAAATGAAGTTTATATACATTAATAAAAATCTATAAAGTGATTCGAAAATTTTAATCACTTTATACATTTGTTGTTCTATGATGATGAGAAGCCCAGTTTGGAGATGGATTGATCTGAAACTATCTTTACGTAATGCTTTTGCATTTTAAATTACGATATAGATATTTATTTCACTTAAATTATTTATATGTAATAATATGTAGTTGTACCCATTAACTTTTTAGTGGTTCTCTTTATAAAAACACATACATTTGTTTTCATCTCAATATGGGATTTATCCTAAAAGAATGAGATTGATCATAAATAATTTAATAAATAAATGTAATTTGATATTTGTGAAATTTGTATAATACTATTTCTCCATAGAATTTTTACTATTAAATCTTTTACATATTAAATGTTTTCTTCTTTAAATAATTTGTGTTCACATTTTACACTCCCAGCTCAACCGCCTTAGACCACCACCACACCAAGTGTTTGATTGTTACAGAAATACGTTACCAATGTTAGTGTTATTTAATGCTTTGTGTAGGCTGAATAAGAAACATCACGTAACGCTATAAATTATATCCGACAGATATGATGTCCGATTTTTAAATATTACTCAATCTATTTCTAAATAAATGTCATTTTGATAATTTTACACAGATTAAAAAATGACAGAACTATGCGTAAATTTTTGTAATTGCACATCTTTGATCAATAGTAATAATAAAATTGTTAATAAAATCAGTGCAATTTGCAGTTAATTTTTAACTGATTAAAATTGTAAAGTAACATTTTTGTATAACAAAAAAAATTAGAATGATATTTATTATAAAATAGAGGGTTTACTATATTTGGATTTTGGGTTGAAATATACATTATAAACAATCTATGACGACAAAAAAAGTCCCCATTCCAACATTCTTTTGGAAATTTAAATCTTGTTTCTCTCAAACAAGAGAATTAACAACGACAAAAACAAAAATCGAAACAGTAAAGTACGAATATTACTTCTTCTATTTTATAATAAATGTTACTTTAAATTATTTATTTTGTTTCAAATAAGTATTATTTTTTATTTTCAATGTGATTTTGTACATAAATTTACTTTCATTTTTTGAATAATCAGTAGAATTTTATTTATATTATTCTCATTTAATTAATCATAAATTAAATATGAGAGAATACATTAATCTATTATATAATTTTCTTAATCTCCGAGTGAAAATGTTCTAGTGAAATTATAGATGATAAAACATCAACTCATATAATTCGAAGAAGATTAGAATATAATATATTTAGACAATAAAAGAAATAGTTAAGTTATGCTCTCCACTGCTATCCTAAAAACTTACAATATACTATTATTATAAGATTTAAAACGATTTCCAAATTGAAAAAAAAAAGCTGGTCATGATGTATAACATTAAATATATCACGGAAAGGTTCACGGCTTGCGCATTATCTTAGTGTTAGAAATACATTATACTAATTTCAACGAAGCAGTACCTCTGAGCTATGCTTTATCTTGTGGTCTTTGTTATACTTTTAATAATGCTCGTTTATGGATTCCTTTTGAAAGTATTAGTTGTTAATTGCTTTGGTTTTAGACTTTTTCTGGTTAACTATTATTGCCTTTTCAGTGCGGTTTAGGGCTTCCCTTTTTGATAAAGTACCACAAAAACTTATGATTTGAAAAAAATATATATATCATAAAATTTGGGTAAACTAATAGTTCGGGTTGATAACAATCATTTGTGTAAATTATTTATCTTAATACGATGTTTCAATCATTCAGAGAGAAAAGGACTGTGAATTTGTTGGAGTTAAAGACGAATAAGGCTTTATGTATTATATTTTATTTTTGAAGAAGAGAAAGAAAAATAAAAGGCTTTGGAAATTCCTGAGCTTTCATTTATTTCTATTGAGTAAATTTGTCACAGATCAATATCTAACACTAGTTTTAGGTTATAAATATAAGAGCTGAAGATGGTGACTACTGTATGCGTGCACCTGATTATGCATGGGTCGTTGCGCTTTAGTTTGTTGTGAGCTTGTAATTGTTTTTCTGTTATATTGTTTATGTGCTGGACTACTTGTTGATAAATCGCTAGGCTTTTTTTGTGTGCACAAATCGCTATGCTAATAATATAGTATAACTAAAGGGAACTAATAGTGTTTCAAAAAAAAAACTAAAGGGAACTAATATGAATAATTCAAAATTCAAAACCCCTTTAATTAATCATTTTTAGTATTATGTATTTATGCTCGAGAAAGTACGGATGTGAATATATAAAAGACAGGTTACATTAGGATTTTACGTTTTGCAAGAGGACTGCATGTGGTGCCATGTGAATAGGTTCCTCTACTCTCATACTTTCTTTATGATTTTTAATCAAAAGATGGTCAAGAAAGCCTAAAATTTTGGTTAAATGACGACACTTATAAGCTGACAGCAGCAATGTGGGTTATTAATACACATACCCCCACACTTACTTGTATTAAATTAAGAAAAACGGTATAATGTATAGTTGCATTTCACTCCTTTCCCCCTGGTTACGCATATTAAATATATAGTTGCATCGAACTTGCAGCGTAGACTGTGTAGTGTGCCTTAACAAAGCATAATTTAATGAACATAGCTTGGTAAGATGATATACATTATATATTAATATGAATTTATACTTGTTAACTATATTTATCTAATAGTAGTATTTTTGGTAAAGATCATTTGACCCTAGCATCCGACTAATCATGATATTGATATGAACATGTTCTTCGGAAACTATATTATATGTGTCTACCATCAAATGAATGACTGCACCTGAAAGACCATAACCAAAGTAGAATAAGATAATTTTATATGCATGTGGATTCAAATCCAACTCCTGAAACCGGAGTTAATTGATCGTTGGTAATTCTTTAATTTTCTTTTACAAATATGATATATAAATGCATTCGCCTGATGTGCTTAGTTTAAACAATACTTCTATTCTACGTGATCCTTGCTTTTACTCGATTTAAAATTCGATGTTTTGTTCAGAGGTTGACATATGCATATTATGGTATTGAATTGATTAAGATGTGAACTGATTAATCATTTTCTACATAGATTGTAGCAAACTTAACTTATTGCTAATGAGAGCAGGTGAGCGAGGCTGGTAACTAATCCCAAGTAGCCTTATATATATATCATGTATAAGGCTACTCATATATATGCAAAAATTGTCAACCCTAATTAAAGAGTTCAAATTTAGTGAGGATCAATCATATACGTATGCAGACATACCTCATTATAAAAAATGAAGAATCTGACGAAGAGAAAAGAAATTTTTTAATAAAAGATCAGAAACACACAGGTGAAATTTAGCAAATAATAATCGTAGTCAAGAGAGAGCATAATATAATGTACGCACACACTACATTTCTCACTATTAGCAACTGACTAGCTTTGATCATCATTATCATAATAAACATCATCATCATTCTTATTGTTAACTTTTTAAATAAAAAAGACGTTAAAATCCTGACCTAGCTTGAGCCCAACCGTAACCTTCTTGACCGCTCATCTGCCCTCCTCCTCCACTTCCACCGCCACTAGAAACAAGATTTTCCGGCATATTGTACACCGGAAGTCCTTGGTTTCCATCCCCTCGACCGCCACCGCTACTCAGCGGGGAACCTACGCCCCCAAGCTGCCCTGGAACCACTCCGCCGCCTCCCTCAGCCGCGTCTTCCTCATCCAAAGGCAATCTCTCATAAGTCGCATTAGAAAACGTGGCAGCAATTAGCATCACCGGACCAGCTGCCATCAATGGTCCCACCACGCTTCCTCCAACAATCTGACCTTGACCACCGGCTAAGTAAATCGTTAAACCGGTGGATCCAGGTGGAGCCGGTCCAGGCAAGAAAGAACCGGTTAAAGAAAGAATCTCAAACCTCCCTTGTAACGCCAAAACAGCAGCACCACCAGGGGGCCCTGCAACGGTAGCTGCTGAGGGTTGTCGGAGTGTAACGTTAGCCACCGTGCCGTTACCGCTCAAGATGCATATGCCACGTTGGCGCCGCCTAGCGAAAGTAGCTAGGGTTTCGATGACGTCAGTCCCACTAGCGATCTCCATGACATGGCTCTTGAGAGCGTTTGGGGAATCGCGCGTGACGAAGATCGGTGGCTTTGGTTTGTTCTTGGAACCAGCTGGACGTCCACGTGGACGGCGTGTGGGTGCTTCCACGGCTCCTTCACGTGGCTCGTGGTCGTCGCCGCTCAAGTTGTCTCTATCGTCCTCGTTGTTGTTGTTGTTGTTGGTGTCTTCTTGGTGATGATGATGGTGGTTGTTATGACCCGAGTCCATGGCCATGTTCATGGAGATGTGGAGATCTGGTTTCTTTAACTGAGATGAACTAGGCGGCGTCGTTTCGAGGCCAGAGAGGTTCACTTGTCCTGTCCACCATGGATTCGCCATTAAAACCCTAAAGAGGTAATATCTGATATTATATATTCCAAAAGTGAAGCCCTGTGAAAATATAAGTGATCTTTTAGATCAAGAGAAGATGAGCAATTCTAGAAGAGGAGATATATTTTCTAGATCTTGGTTTTAAAACCCTTCTACAAGTTTTTGTGTCGTGAGAGACACAAGACACAAAGTAAGGTTAATTGAAGGAACACGACAAAGAATGATGCTAAGCAAGAAAGAGAAAATATGTAATATAAGCCAACTTATAAAATAAGTGGAAGCATATGTAGATATTAAGTAGTATAATATACGTATATATAACCGATTAAACAAAACTAAAATCATCCAACCCAAGGCTCGAGAGCGTGAGTTATTACAAAAGGGTATAATATGATTTCTAGGTTGTATTAGAGCATATCTAATATATTACTTCATTTTCTATTCAAAAATGGAATAAGTTATTCCGAATAACTCTAAAATAGAAGTGAGTTTTATTTCAATATATTACTTCATTTTCTACTCTAGAATAGAGTAAAATAAAATTAATTTTTGATCCAATGTATTACCTTATTTTCTACTCCAAAATAGAATATTTCTAATATATTATGTTTTATATTTTTTGTCACAAAATGTTTTATATTATTTAAAGATTAGAAATATCACATTTCATTTATACTATTTACAAAACAGTTCATTTTCAGATTATATATTTCTATTACATACAATATTAACCACAATTAATATTTTTATATAAATAAAATTACTCACAAGGTTTAAAGAAGAAAAATCTATTACAATACATAATTGAAGTCTTCAACAATAAGCTCATCAAGTTCCTCCTTTATCTACATCGTTTAGACAATACTTTAATAATTTTAATGGATCCAAAGGTGATTTACTGGATTATTAAACAATTATTTTTGTTGTAAATTTATTTTATGTTTTTCATTTTAAGGTGCTTATCTTTTAATTTTTATATGTATGATCTTTATGTTTTATATTATATATTTTTGTTGCATAAAATAGTTCATTAGATGGCTATTTATATAATTAAGAAATATTAACAGTAAAATTTTATAAAATATATTGTAAAATAGTATTAATATACTTATTTATAATAATATTTTATTAAAAACAAAAAAAATATTTAAATGCAGATGATTATTTTATAAATAAAAAAAAATTGAACTTTATTTTGAAATAATAACTGGTTTACTCTATATTTAAAATAATTATGTCTATTACTCTATTTTACAATGGGTTTTGGAGTAGGACTAGAGATGATTTTACAGTAAAATGGACTTTAGAGTGAATTTTGGAGTGGAGTCGAAGATGTTGTTACGAAGCTTTTTAGTGTCATATTTGTTTAAGAGTTTGTTTAATAAGATTAATATCACTTGACACTTTTTTGAGAATTTTGTTACTTGACACTTTGACAGTAAAGTTTTGTCAAAATACCACTGGTCACCGGAGTTTTAACATATCGATCGTCATGAAAATGCAACCTAAACCGTAGTAGATCGTTAACACATATACGTTTTAAATCAGTTACCACCGTATACAGACATTAAATATTTAATTGGTTAAGATAATTTTCTTTAAACCTGTAATTTTATATATTGTCTTTTTATTTAGCGTTATAATTGAAGTGTGGGGTCGAGCGCCGAGGTTGAACAAATGGGGCGCACGATCGTTTTCCACTACAAATTTTTTATTTCGAAAGTTGAAATGTTGAATCAGAAGGTTTTCTCGAATATAAAACAGTAGTATAATATACCCTAATCAGTATTCATTGGATCGAAATAAAAAATAGTTTAGCTACTCAGACCTGTACACCGAATATTTAAACAATGACACAGAAGAAATTTATAAACATTTGCTAACTATTTAAATAACAGGATACTCTTGTCGCAAAAAAAAGGTGGATAGTTAAAGAGATTGAATTTAGAAAGTTCCCTTGCTGAATGTGTAGTATACGTCATTTACCAAAACACCTTAATAAGATCACTTTAAAAGACTACATATACTTTTTTGTCAAGACTTATACATTTACTATAACAATATATACATTTTATAGTTCTTTCAAATTCAAGAGTGAATAACGTAGACTTTAGAATTTGAATAGACTTTTTGAAGGGGAACTTGAATATAGTTTTTAAATGTTTCAATCATATTAATTATATAATAAGAATAATTAGTCGTTCAACTCGTTGAATAATCGTTAGCTTTTATATTTGATAGAGTGTAATTTTTATATACATATTCACGCACGCAACTTAATTATAAATTAATCAAAGCTTACCAACTGAATATTACTTCTTACTAGTTGTAGGCAGGTAGCCATATTAGTTAGAAGTTATGTGTCTATATTTCTATGACGCAAGATGGCAAAATTAAACAGTATATCTACCCGGCAAGCTCCTTATCATATTATCCATTGTCTAATGTAATGGTTAATCGCCTTGTAATTTAAAACTTTATTTCTTAATACATATGATCAGTTATGTTACATCCAAAAGAAAACACATAAAGTCGTCAAAAAAAAACACATAAGTAATTGTATAAACTCAAAAAGTCGTTTATTTAGTCTATTCTACTGTTCTTTTTTGCTATACTCAACAACCCTTCAACTAAAACAATATTTGTAATTTTATATATAAACATAACTAGAAGTCTATTTATTGATTAGTCTAATTGAGGTTAGACAAAAAGCCAAAGGGTAGTTGAACTCCTCGGGGCTACGTACACAATATTGAAATAAGAAAAGAAAGCATTGGATGTGTAAAATATAAACTGTAGCAATTGGAGTATGATGTGTGTGTATTTTTTATTTAAAAACTTTCACGAGCCTTAAGTCTTAACTCTTTCGCCCATTAACATATACGAATAATTCAAAAATTAGTCAAAAAAAAACATATACGAATAATTGAGTACTTTAGTTAACACTTGTAGTTCACAGTTTTGGCTGACAAAAAAAAAGTTGACTCTTTTGATTTGAAAGGTCTTACTATATGCGGTATGAAGTTTAATTACAAGAGACTATAAAACATTGAATATGGATTTTGTTATTCCACGAGAAGATATAGTCCGATAGTTAATGAAATAATTATAGAAATTCAGAAAAGATAGGAAACTATCGTATACTTCGTTATCCATTTCATACCATACTTCTTAGTTCTTACTTTCGTTCCTACATACATATAAGGCTTACCAGAAAATTAACAAGATTGCAATCTCATGAATTACGTAAATATATCTAATTTAAACATCAATACTATTAATTTTGGATCATGACCAGTTAATAAAAGTTGTGTCCAACTATTTTTATAACTACTCTTAAATTATATCACAACTCTAACCACTATAAAAAACTAACTCACGAATCACGATTTCAGCAGAATAGATTTTGTAACCATTTTTTCTTTTCAAAATAACCAGGCCCAATAAAATACTAATAGCTTTTTCTTTTATATAACTGTTTTTAAAACCACGTTCATTATTTGAATTTGAATATCTAACATATTTCTTCTCCATGTTTATTGTAGTCGTTGTTTTGAGATATTTTTGATTGATTTCTTAGTTGCTCCTTTCTTTTGTAATTATTACGTCTTCAAGAACAAATAAAAGAGTTCCAATAGATCTAAACAGTTCAACAAATGATCAATACCATTAAATCAGAATCATTCTCAACTTATGCTCTTAATCAGTGTTTTTAAAACCGGACCGGCGACCGAACCGGAAATACTTTGGATCATGGATCAATGTGGTTTGACCTGGTTCGATTGGATTCGACCGGGTTTAATGTATTAAACTGAGTTTAATAATATTTTATATATAATATGCATATTTTAGAAAATAACAAGCTGAAATGTAATAACAAAAATAAAAAAATCTAATAGTTAAAATCTAAATCACTATATAATAGTTCAAATCTAAAAAACACATTTAAAGTTTACTCTCCAGGTCATTATAAATTTTTATCACCTTTAAAAAAAATTATACACATTAGTGCAACGTTGCGATGGTTGTTGACTTTCATTTTGACAGTTGTTGATTTTCTGTGTTTGAATTTGGTGGAAATCAAATTTATTGATCATTCTGTTCTATTGCTTAGTACATCGCAAAAATTTTGCAAAGACATCAAAATACAAAAGTATAAAATACCTTGTGAATTGTAGTCTTGCAGAGACGCTAGAGACTCAAAAAGAAAAAAAGGTCAAAAATAGTAATACCTTGTGAATTACAGTTTGTTACAAACTCTATTTTTATTTTATTTTTAAAACTAATTATTTTATTAATATTTTTTTCTCTACGAACCAGGGTTTTTTCGGTTCGTTGGGTAGTCGGTTTTCGGATTTTTAACGGTTCAATTTAGGGTTTTAACCGGTTCAATTTTAGTTAGGTTTTAGCATTAACCCAACCCGTCTTGGTATCCGGTTCACGGTTGAACCCGGTCCGACCGCCGGTTCGGTCCGGGTTTAACAACACTGCTCTTAATTAATGTTTTAAAGTTTTCCAAAAATATCTTTAATGACATGAACAAACAAAAAAAATCATTAATGGCATTAGTGTCTTTTGATTTTATGGGCTTGCTAACTAATTAAATAGGTTATGTTTTTATATAATCAATCAAATTCCATAAACTTTTTAATATCAATACCACAAATTAAAGTCTGCAAATTTTTTAATAAGTTGATATTAGAGATTGAAATTTTGTAACTACACGGGATAAGACTTAATCAAAAATATTATTGGCCAGTTTATATGTTTAGCAATATTTTATATAAATTATAAATCTTTAAAATTATATAATAGCCTAAATAAAAATTTCGGATAACAATGTTTTGAATACTGACCCGAACACTGAACCGGACAATTTACCGAGTTGCTGGGTCATTGAATCGACTGCAGGTAAACCGCGGGTGAACCGCAGATTAATAAATGAATTAATTTTATTGTATAATAATATATTAGCTAATATCATAATATATATATATATATATATATATATATATATATATATATATCTTTAAAACATAAAATAATATTTTGGATATGTATATATTTTATGTTTAATAAACATTTATAATACTTAACTTAACTTTTTATATTTTTATTTTCATTTGATATACAACTAAAAAAAAGTTATCTACTGGTTCAACCGGTGGTTCAACCGGTATCGGGTTTTGGGTTTTAGTTGGTTTTAGCGGGTTTTTGCGGGTTTTTAAATTTTGGGTTTTTTACAAAATCCAACCCGAATTTATTTTGGGTCATCGGATTTTCCGGTTCAACCGCGGATCCGGGTCGGATTTCAAAACACTGGATAAAACCACTGCTTAACTTATTTACAAACATAAAACGGTTGTGATGCATTTTAAATTTCGTCATACTGTACACACTATAACAAACCTAAATAATTGAAACTTGATCATGTCACAGTTTATATAATTAAAACGAAGAATTATCAATCTTTATATTAAAAAAAACAACAAAAAAAATACCCGCCCTTTTAAGGGCGGGTCAGAATCTAGTATTATTATTAAAAGCCCAAATAATATGGGCCGAGAATGTGTGACTATAGTTTTTAAAGACCCATAATAAGGCGAACACAATTATGTTCCGGTGTCGGCTTTGGCTTCCACACACGCGACCGTCTTCTTCTCCGTCGACGAAGCCAAGAGAGAGATTGAGAGATGACGGACAATATCTTCGAAGGTCTACCTCCTCCTTCTTCTCAACAGAAAGAGCTTCCCAATTCTTCAAATCCAAACGAGCCGAAAGAAGAAAGTCCCTCCACAGCTCCTCCGACTCTGGTTCTCAAGAGTTCCCTGAAGCGATCTAAACCGGCAGAATCTGCACCCGATGTCTCAGGTAAAGCTCAATTCTCGATAAAGTTCTCCACTTTCTGATCATTACTATCTGAATTCGATTCAGTTTGTAACCGTATTGAAACTTTACTCTGTCTTATAACCCTAAAGCTTACGCCTTTGAACTTAAAAATCAAGACTTTGGTGTTGTTGTCGTGACTGATCTGACTAAATGCTCAAATCCTACAGCTCCCCCTGTTCTCAAGAGCGCACTAAAACGTTCAAAACCAGCAGAATCTACTCCGGAACCAGAACCTGAAGGTACTTCAATGTTTCAATGTAGATTTGATTGTATCCCTTTTGATAACTTTGATCGGTTATCTTCTTTGATGTTTGAGTTTGCAGCTCCTAAGAAGCGTCTACAGTTCAAGACATCGACCGATGCATCAGAAGAACAAGTGATAGAAGCGATGCAGAAGATAACATCTCACATCAAGAACCCTTCCAAGTTCTCCAAAGCCTCGAAGCTTGCGATACGCCTGATTCAAGCTGGTAGCGTGAAGCCTGAGACAAGCAGTTACTTCATTGCGATGCTCGAAGCTGCAATGTCATCGAAAACTCCTTGTACAGATCGATTGGTTAGAGCAGATTATCATGCTTTGTTCTCAGCTGCTCAGGATGTAGCCGAGGTAACCATATTTTGAAAACTCATACTTAAAAGGTGTTAAACTAAGCTGTTTTAGCTTATAGTATAAGGTGAAGATATTGATGCATATTGTTCCTATCTTTTTTGTTATCATGTAGTGCCTTGATAAAAGCCAGAAGAATCTGCTGATCATATGGACGATTAAAGCAGTTGTGGCTAATGACCTCTTTACTGATGACAGCTTCATGGTAAGACATTCTATATACCTTCTTTCAAAAGATTGCCTCGTCACTGTGTTATGACCTGTAATGTCTTGAACCATCATTCTCTGAGGCTTTCATAGTGTAACATAGTACATTTTTTTTTTAGTTTTCCAAGACGGGTACTCAAATAAAGGAGGCAATATCTGATCTTCCTGTGGCAACTGAGGAAGATGACGCTGAAGAAGCAGCTGCTCTTGAACAAGAGGCTGTGAAGGACAGTGGAGAAGAGCAGACAACACAGGACGTGGATGAAGCTGCTTCAGCGGGAGGTCAAGAGGATGCCGAGTCTGATCCCTTTGGGCTGGATGCGTGGATCTCCAGTGGTGTGAAGAAAAATGGTAAAACAAAGATGACGAAAGAAGATACAGATGCCTTGGAGAACAAGAAATTTCTCAGGTCGAAAAGAGAAGCTTTGATTACATGCCTGGAGATAGCTGCACGCCGTTACAGAGTTCCATGGTATAACTAAGAATGCTTTTACTTTTTGAACATTGTTATATTGTGTCGAACTTTGAGGAATGATTGGGATTCGTTTTTTTATTTCAGGTGCCAGACTGTTATAGACATACTGGTGAAACATGCGTTTGAGAACGTGACGAGGTTCACATCACAGCAGAGACAAGCAGTGGAGAAACTATGGGCTTCTGTTAGAGAACAACATCTGCGTAGGAAGCAAGGCAAATCAGTGACGGGGAAACTCGACGTGACTGCTTTCGAAAGTCTTCAGGATAAATACGCCAACGAGAAGATGAGCATCCGGCGATCTGTTGGAGCCAACGGTGAACGCCGTGCACAACAATGGCTTGGTTGATAAAAACATGTTACCAAAAACAAAAGTGTAATTTGTATGATTTTACACTAAGACAGAAGTAGTAGAAAGCAGATATTTGCTCTGTTTCCTTCCGATTGTGTCTTGATACAAAAACTTCCAACCTTTATCCAAAAAATATTTGCATGATCATGTCTTAAATGTCTTGCGTGATTTTGACAACATGAGCATATATGCTGCTGTTTTGAGGAAGCTACAGAGACTGGGCTGTAGCAGGAATGTGTTTGGTCCTTTCAAAAGCCACAAGGTGTTGAGAGTATCAGAATTGTTTTGCTGAGCTGTAACAGGGAGAAAGTATTTTTGATTTCTTCTCTCTCGGCTGGGAACTGAAAACCAGATTGTGGTGATTGTTCAAGTTCAAAAACTGCAATTTCCACTTCTACCATGTCTGCTACATCAATGCAGAAAGTGGAACTCTACTACTCCCCGAACAATGGCTTATGGTGGATATGTGAACATTTGGTCTAGGTTGTTTTAAGTTGATAAATGCACAAACGTTCAGTAGTTAGGTAACAAGTCAGCACGTCAAGATCCTACAACCAGTACTTGTGCAGTAAACAATATGTATATGCAGCAACCAGTACTTTCTGTAATCATTTTATGTCCTGGATGAAGAAAGCCAACTAAGCCATTAAAAACACATGAACCAGTCAAGACCTGCATAGACTAAAAATAGAGATTTAGCTAAAGCTACATGTTGCAGAGTCAATGCCTGAAACCAATTTAATTAAGCAAGTTGGTATCTTTAAGAAACAACTTCACATGAAGTTACTTTACAGAAGAATTATATGAACTAGTCAAAGGCCTGCAAAGACAAATCAGACAACTATGACGAGGCAATGAAAAGCGTTCATAGCAGAGAGCTTGAGAAGCTACAGTGTCAAACTCAGCGTTCAATAATATGCGTCACAGATCTACATTTATAACTTTTTCATGTATCTTCTTTTCTTATCGTTGATTCTGATTCTTTAGAGGTTACTTGAGAGTTGAGATATTCGGATGTGGTTTGATAATGGAAACTGATGATCTTCTTGTTTGTCACTTTTTTGATTCAACATTGATCAATCATATCATATATGAAATGTATTATTGTAACCTCAGCGAAGAGGTTTAAACATAGTATATATAACTGATCCAAAAGCCAACACACATATTATTATCATAACTGAAAAAAAAACACTCTTTACTGAAGATTTGTAGGCATCAATGATAGACTTCTGCAAGAATAGGTAACTAACAATGTCTCATTTCAATGAAACATCCAAACACCAAACTACAATTATAACAGCAAAACAAAACAGCTACGACGGACTTTGGTTGTGTTAGGTACAATGCAGCAGCCTCAAGAGTAACCTGACCACAACAACCCCATTCTCCATTCCTGTGTTTCCAATAAGAAGATAGCCAGGTGTACACCATCGGAACATAACCTTCCTTGTTCCTACATCTCTCGATTATACACACATGACACAACCTGAAACAATATAGTAAATGTCGTCAGGTTACCAAACACACAAACAAAGCACATAAAATGTTTTAAAAGATTTTGAGAAAACGGAGAGAGGGGAAATAAGCTGTTGCCGGAACTGATTCAGAGAAACTCATATATATAACTCACAAAAGTGTGAAAATGGGTAAAATGGAACATAAAGATCTCTAACAATCTCACGACCGGACTCTGTTCTATTTTGTTTTCACACTATGTTAGCAAGTTACAAAATAAGCTTCGCATCATCAAATCAAGTAACAGAATCTTTCCCCCAAAACCGCTTTGACCAAAAAAAAGAAAAACATTTGAAAATCTGTTTCTACGTCAAAACAAGGTTGGACTGAGAAAAGGAACTGGAAACCTGATTTACGGTATCGGAGGAGGAGATCGAGTTGGGACTGGAGACATGATGAAGACGCTGCTGCTTATTTTGATGGCGTAAGATATTTTGTTTCTAAAGGATAGGATAGAGAGATTTGGTTTCTAAAGGATCTATGAGATTTGTTTTCCTTATGTGCAGAGGAGGATCCTATATATAGAGAGCGAGATTTGATTTCTAACGGATCTATTATGAGATTTGATTTCTAACGGATCTATTATGAGATTTTATTGCTAACGGCTCTATGAGATTTAATTGCTAACGGATCTATTTTCTTTTTTTTTCCTATTTCCAATTTCCTATTTTATTTACTTTCCAATTTCAATTTTTTTAAAAAAATTCGTGAATTAGAGTTTGTGTTCATCTGTAATAAAAATTATGTAGGTTTATTATGAGTGTAACGATTCTGGTGAGAGCTTACCATCATTTATTATGAATAAGATTATATCCAATATAAAATGCTATTATTTGATTGATTTTACTTGTTTTTTATTCTGAATTCGAAAATAGAATGTGTCATTGACTTAAAAGAACACCATGCATATGTTAGAATATATGGTATTCAATGTTGCCAAAAAATGGTATTCCTAAGAGCGTTGTTGCTTGTGAATTGTGTGATGCAATGTAGGCAGACCTTCCTCTTGTACAGCAAATAGCAATACATGTTTCAGTTAGAAGGCTTGGTAAGGTTGCTAATTCCAAAGCTTGGAGAACATTTTTACTCAAGAGATGATCAATCCATATATGTCAAATGGTTCATCACCTATCTTCTCTTATTCATTTCCTTTCCCTTTGGCTCCTGCAGATATGGGGTGTGTTAGGTAAAACTAATCCACATCTTCAAAAACTCTTTCAATTCTTTTCGTTTGTAAGATCCGAACATAGGGCTACTTTATTTGTTTGCCATATATTCAAATCTCATTCTTTCATTTGCTTTTTTTTTGGTCATGTTTTTTTTCAGGGGAGTTCAAATCGTGTTCAAAGTTGGCTTCGCATTGCTGAAGTTGAAGTATTGCCAATATGAGCTGGTGAGTGAAGTTTTACATAGGATCCAAGCCCTCAACCTCAACCATAACAATCCTTAGTTTGCTTGTTTAGTTGAAGATTGGAAAATTTTCCAATTTCAAATTTATGGGTGACAAATTTATATTAACTATAGTTACGTCATTTTGTAAACCAAACGTATTTTAGCATGAAAAACGGGCCTTACATTTGATACAGCTAGCCCATAGATTTTAAGTCTCTTAAATGGGCCCAACAAAAATCAATTTTTATCCAGAACGGGCTAACAATAATCTTGAATGATCCCTCAAATTTCGATGTAAATGACACCATCCATGATCTTTATTTCCTCAAAATCATTTTTATTCCGAATCGTAACAAAATATTTGCATGCTACTTTGTGTAATCCCGATGCTTACAAAATGTTTACGTAAAGTCATCTTACACGGGCCAACTATAACCCTCGTCATCAATCATGCATGGATCTCTCAAAAGTCATTTTATTCCGAAATCGTTACAAAATATTCTCAAGCTACACAGTCTCTAATGCCGAAGCCAAACCGTAGGATTATTAAAACACAGCTACGTACGTTTGACTACTCGAAACGGAGAGCACATATATACTCTTAACTCTAATCAAATCAAAGATCTATTCATATCGAAACCAGAGAGATTAATTGCTTTGTATGTTTCCCACGTTCATGATCCATGCATGGCCTACAATTTCCAAAATATTATTTTAAATAATTTTAAATATTATGAAATTTTGAAAACAGAGCAACAGAAAAAACGAACTTACGAAGAGCATCTTCTGCTGAAAATCTCCGGGAAACATCGCGACAAATCATTCTCCTCAACAGATCCTTAGCTTCTACCGATACAGATCCAAACACCTTCCGTGGAAACCTAAGATTCCCTCTCAGAATCGTCTCGAATATCTCCTCCGCCGTCTCTCCCTTAAACGGCGGCTCCCCAGCCAACATAGTGTATATCACAACACCAACGCTCCACACGTCCACCTTCTCGCCGTACCTCCTCCCCATCACAACCTCCGGCGCTAAATAGTACGGCGTCCCCACCACTCCCTCCGCCGTCTCCGTTTTCTCTCCGCCGAGCCACACCGCCGATCCGAAATCGCAGAGCTTAACGCCGCCGCTCCCGAGGTCGACCAGCACGTTGTCAGGCTTCACGTCGCGGTGAACCACGCCGCGGCGGTGGCAGTGAGCCACCGCGCGGAGGATCTTCTTCGCGTACGAGGCGGCTTCCGGTTCCGATAGCCTCCCTCCGGCGGCGGAGATCAGCCGATCGTAGATCGTCGTCGGCGGATCGACCAGCTCCATGACGATCGCGAGAGCGTCCTCCGTCTCGAAGAGGTCGTGGATCCTGACGATGTTCGGATGCGGCGGCAGCATCGCCATGATCCTCGGCTCCGTCGTTATGCACTCGCGGTCCAGAGCGTCGACGAGCACGCGCTTGTCGATCGTTTTGCACGCGTAGAATTGTTTCGTCGCGGGAGAGAAACAGCGAGTGATTGTTCCGAATCGGCCTCGGCCGATCTCCTCGCAGATCTGGTAACTGTTTCCGAGTTCGAATTCTCCGGTCATCGGAATATTCTTTTTTTAGTGATTCTCTTCGTATCTCTCTGCTGGTTTCGCGAGAGAGGAGAGGGTTGTTTATATAGAGGGAGAGAATCTGAATACTAAATGGAGTATATTCTGTTTACGGAGGTTAAACTGCATTCTGTTTTAAAACGTTAAGAGTCAAAAAGTCAAGTTTCTAGAGAAAAGCAAGCAAAGTAAATAACAGACTGTAGTTAACTAACGGCGACCTTAAACACCTCCACGAGTCATTTTTCTCTTTTCATTATAAAGTTTATCAAATTATTTATTGGAAAAATTGAAGTTAAAACCTCTACTGTGTGTGATTTGTATCAAATATTTGTTTATGGAATCTATATAAAATGATAATTCGACGAGTCAGATTACATGAGCAGAACGCAGAGAATCATCATGATCATCATGTCCTTTATTATAAAGAACCATCGGAAAAAAATAAACAAAAGTCGTATTCCTGATGTGATTATGCGAATATAGAAGTTAAGACAAGTAGTTTTCAGATAAAATTTGTGATAAGCTCAATAATAATTAAATGTCGATCCATTATAGAATGTGCATGTGGCATGTCTTTAGGACTGTAGCTAATAGTTGTGTTATTTGATTGAGTAAATCGTTATTTGTTTAACGCATTATTGGTCCATCTTCAAAAGGTTGGTAAGATTCCTGGTTTAGTAGAGTTTGATTACTTCTTCTTTGTGGTGGTGTGATTTGTGTCGTCTTCACGATTTCTTTAAGCATATAGGTTTGTCCACATTTTAGTAATGATATATCTAGATGTTGTATAAATATTTGTTAGGCCGATATATTTAACAATGTACTAGTAGAGATGATGGATGTGAAACAACATTATCGAGAGCACACACACACGTATAAATCATTTTCCTATTGGCTTTTATTATTTAATCAGAATGACTATCTAAACCGTATTATTTTTGTTTTTTTAACACATAACCGTATTATTTTTGTGAACATAACATTTTATACCATGATCAAGATAGTTGACTTTTCGATTAAAAATAGTTGACTAGTCAGTTAAACGAACGAATGTATTATGTAAATTTTTTTATTGTAATACATGGTCAAGTATACCTAACTAAAACAATGATATGCCTCAATTAAATAAGTTGATAGAGTTAATAGTGCAACTGTAGTCTCTTTTGATAACTCGAAAGAATATTCATTTTGCATTTGTTTTTGTTATTCCGGTACATCTATCCTTCATTCAAAATCATTCCAATATGAAATATTTAAAATAATAATGCCGTCATAGCATCACTAATCATAACATAATTAATTGATTGATAAACAAAAGAGATTACTAATACACTTGATTTGATAATTGGGTGACGTATGTAAACACTATATGATGTTGATCTCGTGCTAAAAACAACACTTGTCTTGATATAATTAGTAACTAGTTATGCAATCATCTTGATATAATATGAGATTAATTGATCGGGAGGATATGGATGCCGGCGTGCCGCCATTAGATTTTCCAAAACAGCTGACACATTCAATTTTAGTGACCAAAACCGTTCGCGATGGGCCTCGTTACATACTATTGGAATAATGATATGTTTTTTTTAATATATAACCTAGAAAACATCTTACATTAACATATTAAAGTATATAATTTTGTATATGCTTTAAAAGATTAAGATTAGCAAGATAACGGATCCAAGGCAAAGAATTAAGCGTCATACCTGCTCTAAACAGTAACAACACCATATCAACCCGAGATGTCACACCAGATATAATAGATCGGCAGCCGGTCCAGTTATGGTGAAGGCCGCCCAGGTGCGGACCTAGAAAATAATATAATATGTGGCACAATAAAAAAACATACATATAAAATTAAAATATTAAAGAATTTAATAAAATGGGCTTTATAAATTCTTTTAAAAAAAAATTATGTTACTCATTATATTTTTACATCTTACTTTAAATTAACCATACAAAGAAAAATAATATCATATTTTTATAATTAATTTTTATAATTGTAATTCTTCCTTTTAAGTAATGTTATAAATTTCATACTGCATATAATACTCACAACCTTTGTTCCTTTTATTTTTATTAATCTAAGTATTGAGAAATCAAAAAGTAATGGAAATAATTGTTAGAATGAAATTAGAATAAATTATATATTTTATTATAGAAAATTTAGTATTAAAAACAAAAAAGTTAATAAAAAAAAAAGAAAGAATAGTTTTATGTAGCAAAAACAAAAAAAAAGAAAAAAGGGGAAAATATTGTATGAAATGGTAAAAAAAGTGTGTAGAAATTTGAGATAACAAAAAAATAGTTTTAGGTAACAAAAAGAAAAAAAAAGAGGAAAGAAAGACATTTTATTTAAAAAACACAATTAAGAAGGGGTAAAGTAAAGAAGGCAGGGACGGGAATCGAACATGGAGTTAGGTGAGGGCAATGAAGCCACTTAAACCAAAAGAGCTAGGCATCTATTTCTGTACTACTGGAACACGAAATTTATATAATCAGTATGTGGCACGTGCCACACTCCCTTCCAAGGTGGGTCCGCCCCTGAGGCCGCCCCACTCAAGACTTGGCTTTATTATAAAAAAAAATCAATGATAAATTTAGCAGAAAAAAATTGTATAAAGGCTTGGGACTGCTTCCGTTGCGGGCTGGGTCTGGGGATCAACTACATGCAAAGCAAATGCCGCTTGGAATAAAGATTGGAAGATGTTGGGTTTGGCTTGGAGTTTCACGGGATCACCGATTTCAGCGCCTAAGCACGAATCCACAGTATCCGGCAATCCAGCACTTTGTAAGTTCACCTTCGATTGCTGAAGCACTCACGATTCGTTCAGTCATTTGTTGGACAGTGATGTTTGGGTTCCCTTTCATCAAAGTTTTCTCTGTAACATGATACTTATTAGAGCAATCACCAGCAACCATCAGAACAAAGAAATTATTTGAATCGTTGATGATATCCACGTGATCTCTTCTGCCTTTGCTAATATCTTTTTCTCATATCTCTCGAAAAGAAATAAATGGACAAACTGGCCAAGAGAACCATTTCATCTGATTTCTCTGTAATTGATTAGTAATAAGGTCACTTTTGGGCTTTGAATGAAATTTTCGTGCATAAAGAAAAAAAATTGTATATGCTGATATGATATTGTTGAAATGATTCTATTTTTTTTTTAACTGAGTAGTTCAGATAAAACTTTGACTGTTATGTTTATTCCATGCATACATAATAACCACATATTGGTTACTTGTTCTTTTAATGTATTTTTCCAAATAAGTTTTAATAGAAAACGTATTGAATTAACATATGAATAAAAACAAGAATCTAAAGTAATAATAATGAATACCATGACTTCTTTTACAAACCTAATATGATTGTTGGTTTGAAAACTAATTTAAACATTAATAATAGCATCACACTGTTGTTAAATAATTGGAAAGTTACAAAATTCTATACATTCGTGACGTAAGTACCAAAAAAGTATCCAACAAATATTTGTATAGCTTATATCTTTTACTTTTACATTAAATATTAAACAGAGAGGCACAACAAAAAAATAGTACGCAATAAGATAAAAGATTAGGCAGAAATGTTACTAACTTTACTTTACCAGTTTGTCATTATGCATCCAACATGTGTTTTGGTTGGACCGATCTTCTTTGTCCCAGATTCCCTGTCTTCATTCCGTAGTCGATTAGATCACTCACTCACTCTCCAACTTGAGCCACTAGCTCGAAAACACATGCATATACCTTAAACCTTATCATCTCTTCATCAAGAACAAAAAGTATATAGGCCTAACATCACAAAAATATTTATTGTTTCTGTTATTTATTTGAGTCGGTTCTAATTTTTGTTTTCAGGCATCAAGATGGTAACGCCAGTTATAAGAACCGTTGATCTCCGGTCCGACACGGTGACCAAGCCAACTGAGTCAATGCGTTCAGCTATGGCGAACGCGGAAGTAGACGACGACGTTTTGGGGAGCGATCCAACGGCAGTGCTTTTGGAAAGAGAGGTGGCTGAGATCGCAGGAAAAGAAGCGGCCATGTTTGTTCCGTCAGGGACAATGGGGAATCTGATAAGCGTTTTAGTCCATTGCGATGAGAGAGGGAGCGAAGTGATTCTTGGAGATGATTCTCACATTCATATTTATGAAAACGGTGGCGTTTCAAGCCTCGGTGGAGTGCACCCAAGAACGGTGAAGAATGAAGAGGATGGGACGATGGAGATTAGTTCTATTGAAGCTGCTATGAGGAGTCCCAAAGGAGATCTCCATTATCCGGTTACTAAGCTTATATGTCTTGAGAACACTCAAGCAAAGTAAGTTTTTCTTAGTATTATTAATTAAAGAACACAAAACCTAGTTTAATGTTTTGTGTGTGTTTAAGTGATATGAACTATTTGTAGCAGTTGTTCAAAAAAAAACTACATAATATAGGTGTAAAGGATTAGTTTTGGTTTCATTTTAGGAGATTTTGTTGGTTATTGCGGTCATGATTAGACTGTGGATCGGTATTTAACTGGAATTTAGACATTATGGTTTGATAGAACCGGAATTTGTTGATGCAGTTGTGGAGGTAAATGCTTACCTATAGAATATATAGACAAGGTTGGAGAGTTAGCCAAGAAACATGGATTGAAGCTTCACATTGATGGAGCTCGTATCTTCAACGCTTCTGTTGTTAGTATACAATCATTTCAATATATAATTCGTTAAATATATGTATTTTTCTTGAACTTTTTCACTCAAATGCCTGTGCCAACGTTTTGAAGTTTACGAGTCACCAAATTCAATCTTTAATAGGCACTCGGAGTACCAGTGAAGAGGATTGTTCAAGCCGCTGACTCTGTATCGGTATGTAACTTTATGGATTTTTTTCTTCTTCTCAACACATGATCTTGTAGTCTTTGTAAAAAATGTATTGAAAATACTGTTGAGCTCTAAACCGGTCACTTTGGTGCGGCTAGATTTGTTTGTCGAAAGGCATAGGTGCACCTGTCGGTTCGGTAATCGTGGGAAGCAAAAGTTTCATCACCAAAGTAAGTTGTAGCTGATGAGATTGAGATGCATGGTTAAATTGTAAATCCGGTTTAAGTACTAACTTGTTTAACTGCATGCAGGCAAGGTGGTTAAGGAAAACCTTGGGTGGAGGAATGAGACAGATAGGTGTGCTCTGTGCCGCCGCATTGGTGGCTCTCCGTGATAACGTCGCTAAGCTCGACGATGACCACAAGAAAGCCAAGATCTTGGCAGGTGATCATTGACCTGATTTTCGGTTTTATTAATTCTCAAAATTTAATGTGAGAGAGTATTAACCGATTTTTTTTTGGTTTCCTACGTTACCAGAAGGACTGAACCGGATTGAACGGTTAAGAGTGAACGTCGCGGCAGTGGAAACCAACATCGTAAGTGTACAAAATGAATGGAAAATTAATTCACGATTCGGAATAATACCAAGACATATAGGTTTATGTAAGTATAACTAGTTGCATAGTAAATTGATTAGTTTTATTCTGCGTTATTTTCGAAACTAGGCATGTATATCATATATACACCAGACTTACAAGTTACAAATGAACATAGAATGTATTCATTGTAATTTAAATTTGAAGCCGAATGTTTTAAGTTTTTTTTTTTGCGTGCTCGTTATAATACAAAGCTTTATTGGCAGATATACGTAGATCTACCAAAAGATCCCAAGTTTGGAGCTGAAGACGCATGTAAGAGTTTGGAAGTTCTAGGTGTGCTTGTCATACCTCAAACTACATTCAGGTACACAATTATAATTTGTATCTACTTGTTGGTTCGACTATTGTTTTGGTTTGTCTGAGTCTGTTTATATTTCAATTCTCTGTTCAAAAAAGCAATGTGTAAAATAACATTTTTTTCCTAAGAAATGGTGAATAACTTTGAGTTTGTTCTGTGTGTATATATACAGAATCAGGATTGTTCTGCACCACCAAATCTCAGATAGCGACTTGGAATATGCGCTCTCTTGTTTTGAGGTAGTTTGTTTTCAAATTTCTGTTATGTTTCGATATATTTCATTTCTATGCCACGCTTTGTAATTCTCTGACTAATTGCTTCTAATCCATTTTTTCCAGAAACTGTTTAGCTCGGTGCCAGAAGAGAAGGTTTGATTTGAAGTTATTCACGTGTTGGACTATGTCATAGTACTTGAATCTATTTTCTTGCTTTACAAATTGAAATAGTTTGGTCAAGCAATAGACAACTATCTTTATTATAATCCAAGTTATTGAACAATTTATGAAGTAAACTACTTTTACCTCGTTCTCTAATAAATTCGAAATGTTAAGATTGATGATGAAATACTGAATTATGTCATTAACAAGTAACAACAAGTAACAACAAGAACAAAAAGTTGTCACTTTATATTAATTGGTCCACCATGTCTTCACGAGCATCTCCGGAAACATCTTCTAGATAAAATAGTAATTATAGACAAATAATTAAATTGGATAAATTAAATACGTTTTCTTTCCTTGTTGTAAAAACAAGTTTTTGATTGAAAACAAAGAATGAAAAGGTTTTCTTTACAAAAAACGTGATGTCAATATCAAATCATTCTTCTACTAGATTTTGCTAGTAAGCCAACCCTAATATATGTGTATTTATCTTTAATTTCCTATAATTTAATTTTTTCAATATGCAGACAAGAACGAGGAGTTTTTGAAAAGAAAAAAAAACTTCATTGTGGTTACAAAAAAAAGAAAAAAAACCTCATTGATTAATAGTGACCAAAGCACAGGGGATCAAAACAGAATTACAGAGGAACAGACAATTCAAATCATATATACAAAAGGAAAGACGTAACCAAAATATGTCTTAACCATGATGGGAAACCTTTTGTAATGTATGATTGAAAGCGATCCTCCATGATCAATGCACCAACAATTGACTGGCGATGATGAAACTGAACTTTCCAGTCCAAAAAATTATGGAGCCTCGTTAAAAACTTGGTTGAGTAGAATTTAAGAGATGGCCTATCCATGAAAAATAGCTCATAGCTAGACACTAATAGTTTTGTTTTGATAATTGAATATATATATATATATATAGTTCTATAATATGTAGCCAAATTTTTTGTTTTCTGGTACCTCAATTGAAATAGAAAGTTATTGGGAAATTCAGTCAAGTAAGTGAATCATATCATCATCTATTAATGCTTTTGTTATGTCATTTTCAGAAGTACGTTCTTCGATTTCTGTAGCTTCTATACAAAAACATTAATGCAAAAACATTTTACTATTAGTTAACACGTTGGTAATAGTCATATTTGCGTTTCATTTTCTGGTTGAATGAAAATAGTAACCATGATTTCATGATTGAAAATAAGTTATTAAACCAGTCTTTTCTAAAAATATGTATAGAATAAGTAAACAATTATAGGTTCGGTATATATATACTTGTTATATGTTTAGTAACTGTAACATCCCGAGATCGAAATGTGATATATAGAAAAGATTAATATAATTTTTTTTTTTTAGAAAAAATTAATATAATTGATTTGACTACGTATGTGATATCAAAGCTAATTAGATGTAGGTGGTGGAATGTTATAAGTGATATCAGAGCTAGTTAGTCATTTTGGTTCTGATTTGAGAGGTGCTTGAGGCTTGTTGTGAGGTGTAATGAAGACGTTGCGTTCTTCGAAAGGGGTGAACTGTAATATCCCGAATTATGATATATGGAAAGATTTAATAGAATTGATTTGACTATCTATGTTATCAAATTTTATTTATTTTTTCTGTTACACATCCGTTTAAAACTTCATAACTAAACGTGTTTAGACTGAAATAGTGAAAAAATAGGTAGAAAAATAGTTCGCGATACTGTGCGAGTGAAATCAAAACACGGAAAAAATCCATGTGGTTATTGTAGAGTCAGTAAATAATGTTTCCAAATATACAAAAAAAATAATGGACCGACCGTCAGATCGGATGTAATCCATAGACCGAGTAAGCATGTACCTTTGTGAAACTATATATTTCGAGTGTTTTAATATGCTCATATGTGTAAAATTAATTACCAATCAAATAAAGCATGCAAAAGAATAGGACTATAGAAGTAATATAAATATATAAAGTTAGTTGTATTAACCACTAAATTAATTGTTGTAGAAAAATGTAATTTTTTCATTTCAGAAATAAATGTGAAAGATAAGAAATATAAACAATTATTCCACATGTGAACTTTGGTCCGGAATCAATTAATAAAAAGTATTGAAAATATGGACATAAGAAAATCAAGAAAAGATTTGTGTCTCTCTTCTTCAGTTGACCGACCCATTGGTTTCCTTCTCTCTCTTACCTGTCGAGTTATCTTTTTACACACTGTGTAACACTAGGTCCTCTTCGCTTATTTATTTGAACTGAAAAAGTCATCCTCTCTTTTTTTTTTGTAACACTTAAAGTCCTCGTCTCTTATTTCTCTTCCTTTTGTGTCTTGAATGGAAAATTTATGATCTCTGATGAGTGATGACCAGTCTCCCGACTTACGTTTATTTCTCTCTCTCTAAATGAGCCAGTGATGTTTATGCAATTTATATATATGGATAGGGGTGGACACTTTACCCATGTCCGAACCTAACCCTAACTCGACTCAAAAAAGCCGAAAAAAACCTGAACTGAAACAGCAAAATACCCGAATGAATATTCATTTAAGAGAGATTTGATATCCGAACCCGAACGGTAATATCAGAAACCGTTCCGAAAATAACCGGACATATATATATTTACCCTTATATTTTTAGTTTACATATCTCATCTTATTTAAAATATTTATTTTGATATTACACATACTTTAAAATTATATAATATACATATAATTACAGAGAAAATGATTTGATACTCACTTAAAATGCATGTTATCTTTTTATTTCGTGTACTAATAAAAGTTACATCCAAATTCTAAAAACAATAGCCAAATTGATGTCTATTTATTTTGAAATATTAGCTCCAAATCTATTAATCATTCAGTCGATTAAAAATTAAACAAAATCAGTTAATAGAAAGCTAAATCTTCAAATACAAAAAACTTAAATATTTTTTTTTTTTCTTTCAAAATCTAAATATCCAAACCCGATCCGGAATAAGCAAACACAAACAAAAGATATTCGAACCCGATCTAAAGTATAGAAATATCTACCGAATAAGTTCTATACCTCTATATCGAAATACCCATAAATCTGAAATACCAAACCCGAACGGATATCCAAATTCCCAATCCTATATATAGACAAATGTGAATGCATTGCTATTCATCTTCTCTCTGTATGGTAGAAAAAAGCAAAAAAACATAAAACAATAGTAGAAAAAGAATAAATAAGGAAAAGAAAAAAAGCTTTTTCTCTCTCTTTTCCACTTATCTCTCATCTTCAAAAGAAGAAAGATAAATATCTCTTCATTAGGTTGCTCCTCTTTGCCTCACCATTTCTGCACAACATCCACTATCACCATCATTTGCACCATCTACCTCACTAGTACAAGGAGGTATCCAAGTCCTCTCTCTTCTCCTTTTTTAATTATTATTTTGTGATTAGTGAACTAAGAGGTTAGATCCATCCACTCATATTAATTACGAAATACTAAAAACCTAATTTCTGATTCTCTAAATCTTTCAAAATCCAGAAAAAAAAATAAATCTCTCCAACCCTAGTTTATATATTTTCTTTTAAAGCTATGGATTTGATCTCTCAAAACCCTAACACAACTCTCACGACACAACATGCTTCTTCTCCACCTTCCCCTAGCCGATACGAGAACCAAAAACGCCGCGATTGGAACACTTTCTGTCAATACCTAAGAAACCATCGTCCACCGCTCTCTCCACCGTCTTGCAGCGGCGCACATGTTCTCGAGTTTTTGCGTTACCTTGACCAGTTCGGGAAAACCAAAGTCCACCACCAAAACTGCGCCTTCTTTGGGCTCCCAAACCCCCCGGCTCCATGTCCTTGTCCTCTCCGACAAGCGTGGGGCTCACTTGACGCTCTTATCGGTCGTCTCCGTGCCGCCTACGAGGAGAACGGTGGAGACCCTGAGACTAGCCCTTTTGGCTCACGTTCAGTCAGGGTTTTCCTCCGGGAGGTTAGAGATTTTCAGGCTAAATCACGTGGCGTTAGCTACGAGAAGAAGAGGAAAAGGGTCAACAACAAACAAATAACTCAATCGCCTTCGCAGCCGCCTCTACCGCCGCAGCCCCAACAAAACCAGCAAGGTCAATCTATGATGGCTAATTACCATCACGGTGCAACTTGAGGATACCGTACAGCTTTGGTAGATGTACGTATGCTCGTATCTATCTATTTATATCTACCAACCTTTGTATTTGCGTAATGATATATCCCAACTTTACTCCATCCACCGTCTTCCACTGTTTCTTGGACTAGTGTTTAGTCCTTTTTCTAATAAATGGAACCAAATTGGATTGTATTGTATTTCGTCTTGTTTTTTTTTTTGAAACACTTTTTTGAAACAATTTGTATTTGGTCTTGTATCGTTTAAACTTAGCTTATGAGTATTTTCATTAAAGACATCTTCGTGAGAATGATCCAAAGCTAGCTTGAGAATGATTTTGATACGTTATTTTTATATACTAAGAGTCTAGACCCCTTAGCTGTTGTTTTTTTTCGATTTAAGGGGATGAAGTGATATAAAAAAAGTGATATCAAATGACGACTTTGGTTAGGTCATATATATATATATATATATATATATATATTACAACGATAACTATACTGCACGTTTTGATAATTTTTTTAAATAAATAGTAGTCATAGACTCTTAGAGTTTAATTTATACTATGCATGAACATACGCATAAGATTCGATTTCTATCTCTTAAACGTAAAGTTGAATGTACCGTTATTTTCCTGATAACGAAAAACTGCACCAAATGTTGTAAGAAGAAGTAGGAAACGGGCTACTTTTCATTTTAATGCTAACTAGATCATGACCCGCTCGACCGAGCGGGAGTCATTTTTTTTTTATCTTTGTTTTTATTAAATGTTATACATGATCGCCAATGTGTATTAATATAAAATTTTGATAAATAACAATGTGTACTAATGTGTTTAAGTAAGCAATGTGTTTAATTATTAAATTTGATTTTTAAATTTTATAATAACGTAAAGTAGATTTTTTCTATATTATTTAAAATATATAGTGCTATATATTTTGTATTTTCAACATTTATCATACAAAACTTACATTTGGGTATTATTTATATGAAAATATGTGTAACATAATATATTTATATATTATATAAACATATGCACACCCGTACGGGTTTTATTTTTAAAATGTATTCTATATTGTTTAGTTTTATGTAGTATCGAGTTTGTATAATTCAATTTTGTGTTTAAAGAACAATATCAAAACTGTCTTTCGTATGTAAAAATAACATTTTGCAAGCACGAGTTGTGTCTTTTTACTGTAACACAAAATTTTATATAAAACTTATGTTTTTTGTACATTACGAAATTTAATTTTTAAAATAATTATTACGTAATTTCAAAGCGAATTTTATCTCTTAGGTCTAATATATTTTGTGTGTAATGGTTCAAAGCAATTTCGATATATATTATATTTCAGTTTGGATTGTTTTTAGTATTATTGTATAAGTATAATACTATACAATATTACTATATTCTATACAATATATGAAGCTATGTGTTATTTGTTTTAGAAAGTAGATTAGGCCCAACGTAGTTATAAGAATAGTCATATCTTTATGTATGTGTCTATGACTTATCTACCTAATGTTATCCGTACTAATAAAATTAATATGACCAATGAAAATATACTGATCAATTTAAAATGAATTGTATAGGGTAATTATAGAACGATTAATATTTTTTAGTATTCTTAGTATATATCTTATTTAAATCGACATGTAATAAATGTAAAAATCATATATAGAATATGGACAAAAAGAAGAATTGTATTTAAGAAAATACATCAATGCAAAGTTAGACTATGGTACGTATTATATATAAAGAATGAGACATTTAATTTAAATATACGAAGTTCACTTTTAATGCAAAGTTAGACTATGGTACGTATTATATATAAATAATAGAAGAAGTTGTAATGTTCCTGTTTTAATAAGATAGATATATATTACCTAACCTACTTACGGGTCTTATTTAACTTCTAAAACTTAAACATGAATCATGAGGCCTTATTTTACCTTTGTTATATGGTACTCACGTCTCACAGTCATCTATCTGTTCATATAAATTACAATAAAAACTTTCTGTTCTTTTATACTGCGGTCTAGTATCCATTTACTGAGGACTTATACTTATTACATATTATCGTATACGACTAATTAACGAGATAAATAATTTGGCTAACATACATACACTCATTGGCGTTTGAACCTGTTCTAGAACTAATCGAGAGCTCTTGGCCTAGTGGTAATAAAATTCCAGCTGGAGTGTCCGCCCTGAGTTCGAGTCGCCTTGTTGGCCACCTTCCTGTCTATAACCGTGCGTGCCCGGATGGAGGATTTAGTGGGAATTAGTCTGAGCTTACCGCTTACGAATCCCCACGGTTATCAAAAAAAAAAAGAAAAAAAAAAAAAAAAACCTGTTTTAGAACTCTGATGCAAGTATAGAGAACTACCGAGTTGGATATACAGTAAGTGTAGATATAACTTGATAACAATTTTATACGAAAAATATAGAATGGATGTTTCAGTTCTTAGCCTTTTCGTGGCCATTATATACATATATAAATATATAAATGGTTCCAAACAATTTTACGTACTCATATGTGCATTCTGTTACCTTTTTGTTTGATTTGAAATTCACTTAACATGAGTGTATGAGAGAATGTTGCACAAAATATAGGTTTTAAAGGAAACCTAAAGACGATCTATATATTATTACAAAAAGACAAAATAAGATCATATTGTCAATTATTGAAGACAGCTAATCTTGTGACAAAAAATTCTTATTAGCCGACCTTGGATTTGACACTTTTAGAATATTTTTGAAAACTATATTCCTAATAGTTCATGAGTGTTTCTGCTAAAATTATAATAATTCGTGTTACTATGCCCAATTTTATTAATATCAGATTCTTTTTAATATTTTTCCTCATTGACATATTTCTTTAAAAGCCAATTCATAAAAAAATTTGTTGTTCTATAATTCCTTTTGGTGATATGTGACCATTTCGAAAATTTTCATTTATTTTTAAAAATATTGTTTGCTAACTGCGTATTTGTGAAAATAATAGCTAGTCTTATATGGTTGAATCGCTCATATTGCACTAGTGATCTGAAAACAAACACGGCTCAAACCGTCTTTAGTCGAGCATCTAATTAATGAAATGTATAGGGAAATTATAGCTTCTGCTCAAGCATTATCAAATATTTAGAAATGCTACTAGTTAAATTGTAATTGTATTTGAATTTCCGAATTCGGCTTTGAACTTGCAAACTGCAACGACAACAACGAACTGGAAAATTACGAGACAATATTTATAAATTGAATTAATTACCAAACACGTTGTCTTATCATGTTTTCTTTCACTCTTAACAATCAATCGAACGGTCAAGACCAAAAGGGTGAGGAAGGTATAACCTGCTTGCGTCACGTGTGTATCTCTGACATTAGTAAAAGCTTCGTAGAATAGTCGAGCCATCAGAGTTATATTTATAGACTCGTTAACGCGAGATTGTCTATATAGCTATCGAAACCACATGGACGAATGAAATTTATGCTTCCGTACGAGGTAGGGTTTGTAGTGTAAGCAAATAGCATTGAATGAAAATTATTATTTTTGCTTTATTTGGCAAAACCTGTGGATTTTTCCATGGAGGGGCCACGACTTAATAGTGTTCTAGATCCACTTGCATTTTTTTTTTACTATAACTTGCACATTTTTTAAAAAAATTCAGTGTCTTGCACATGTGTACAGAATCAGTCCGTATATAAATAAATACTATATATAGTACTTCAATTAAATGCCACTACGATTTTGGATTGTTGACCATATTTTCTCTGGTGGTCTTTTCCGAATTTGTGGGTAAAAAAACCAAAAAGAAACATGATTGGTAAAAAATCGAATTTGAAATTAGCATTGGCGAATATGGCTTATATTGGTAAAAATGGTATTGATAAACAATATTATGCATCCTAAGAGTATTAGTATCAACTATCAAGTGAGTTATTTTTGTGCAAGTCTCTTAGCCATATAATATTAAAAGAATTAAATCATAGAACAAATAAAATAATACTAAACCAATTATAATGTCTCCTTCTTTAAGAGTTTCTCATGTTATTCCATACTCAACCAAGAGAATCTCTTGTTTCTCTTGTTTTCCTTTTTCACCTTTTCATTTTTTTTTTTCAAAATTATGGAAGACTATTAGAAACCACAAGCTATATAAAGCATATATAGATCATAGAACACAACAGAACCAGGTTTAAACCGGTTTATTTACTTACTCCACTAATGGTCTTCGATTTGTGAAGAAACTAATGGGCGCGGCCCATATATTTAAGCCCATCTCCAGAATTTTCTAATTGGAAGCATTATAACATGTGGAAGAGAAATTTAGAAAAAACAAACTTTTTTTTTTTTTTTTTTTTTTTGCTAAAATTTGGAAGAACAAACTTGCGTCGATCCTCTCTTGTCTGAAAACTTTTCTGTGCTGCGATTCATCGGCGTTTTCTTTACCCTCGACGATCTCTCCGATGTCAATCCCACCGTCTTCAGCTTCTTCTTCATCATCATCATCTTCAGCCTCTCAGTACACATACACTTCGAATTCGTACTACTCCGCTCCCTACCAGCCTCCACAGCCCTTCGTGGCGCCGTCGCCTGCTCCACCACCACCTCCGGTTGCTACCATTCCCGGAGCGACGGTCTATCCTCAGCCTATTGGCCCCGTTCCCGCCGTATACTCTTACCCTCAGTACCAGGTTAGTAGGGATTTTCGAAATTCGCACGATTGCTAGCGTTTTGAGATTCGAATTAGGGTTTTTTTTTGAATTCCATCTGATTTGACTTTAGTTTGGTTGTTATTTTTGGTTGAGATAGCAGCTCCCTTTAATGATTGTGTGATGCTTGTTACAAAAGCTTGGCTCTTGATGTACGAATCTACAGTTAAAGCTTTGATCTTTGGTTTTGGTTTGATTTGTGAAATTCATGCTTAAGGTTGTTTGGTTTGGTTGTGTTGTGTGTATTGGCAGGCGCATCAGTTGTTCCAGAGAGATGCACAAACTATCACACCAGAAGCGCTTGAGAATGTAAAAGCTGCTTTGGCTAGTAGCGAAACAGAACACAAAGCGGAAACTAAGAAGAGAGCTATTCCTCGTAAAGCTGCTGGGCAGTCTTGGGAGGATCCTACTCTTGCAGAGTGGCCTGAAAGTAAGCACCTGCACCTGTTCTTTGATTGTTCTTTTAGTTTGAAGATTGTATCAGAGTTGTTTAGAGATAGGTTTTGGATGTTCTTTGCTCTTTTTTGTTAGAATTGATTTCTTACTACTCTCTGTGTTCCTCATTTGGCAGATGACTATCGCTTGTTTTGTGGTGATCTTGGGAATGAAGTAAATGATGATGTTCTTTCCAAGGCATTTGCTCGATTCCCCACCTTCAATATGGCCAAGGTAACTGTGCATATCTCTCGCTTCCTTTTCTGTGATGATTCTTCTTTGATTTCGTATGAATATATATTGGGATAGAAGTCATTTGATAGCAGTAATTTTTATTTCCCCTAGTTGGTTGGACTGCTAAGAACGTCAACTGTGATGCATTTGTGATTTGTACAGAACGTAATCGACCTTAGATATAGGGATCATGACTACTTAATTCACAAAGAGAAGTATTCAGTGCGAGTTTTTTTTTTTTTGCATGGTTAAAAGCTTTTACAGAACATAAGAATCTAATCTACCATGACAGGTCATCAGAGATAAGCGGACTGGTAAAACCAAGGGTTATGGGTTTGTGAGTTTCTTAAATCCTGCGGATCTTGCTGCAGCCCTAAAAGAAATGAATGGTAAGCATCTGGTTTTAGTATCTGTTCGAGATCTTGCTTCATCTTGATATCTTATTTCACAGTTTTTTTTTCTTTTTATATGATTCTGTTTAGTAATCACTGCTACTGGAAAATGTATTGAAGTCAATTGATTTTCTGTGAATACACAGGCAAGTATGTTGGGAACCGTCCAATAAAATTAAGAAAGAGCAGCTGGAAAGAGAGAACTGATCAGGAAGCTGCAGAAAGACAAAAGGTAAGTCTCTTGAAATAGCAAACGATTTTTTTTTATATGAGCAACTTGATTCTTGATTTTAAACATGATTGTTCTCTTTTTCGATGTAAATGCAGCACCACAGCAATAAGAAGCAAAAGACAGTGAAGAAGAAGAGCGTACTCCACAAGTGAACAATCAAATCGCATTCTGTTTACATGCCAAGAAAAAAGAACAGGGTGTCTTTGAATTTTATCTTTGATATTAACAACCAATTGAGTTGGAATTCAGACTATCAGAAATAAAATTACTTGAATTTATTTCTTTAGTTATTTGAGTATTTGTATGTTGTGAGCAACTGTTATTTTTGGTCTGTTCTACAATTTGGTTTTGTTCAACCAAACCAAATTTAGCAAAGCGTATTTAAAATTAAAGAGTTGATTGAAAAACTTTAGATGTTCAAAAATTATATATAAGTTAAATTTAAGATCGTATTATATAATTTTGATATAACATTGATTTAATTTATTTTTTCAATATTCTAAACATAATATAAATAAAAATGAATAATTTATCATATATCTGTAACTATATAAGAAGCTCACTTTTCTTGCTAAAGTATATAAAGAATAACAAAGTAATTACCAAAATTATGAAGAGGACACATTCTCAGAAGATGTCTTAGAGCATAATTAATAGGAGAGATCCATTTGAGACTCAACAATTATTTGACATTTTCGAGTAAGAAAATCTCTTATATTTATTATTTAGAAAATGTTTCTTAGTTAAAATATAAGAAACATATTTTATATTAGACTAAGAACCCTATCCTAAGAGATCCTATTGATCATAGTTTTAGCACCCATTGCGACGAGTTTGTGAAAACTAGTAGCATAATCGTTTATAGTCTGCTCACAGTCATACATCCGCATCTTAAAATGTGTGTCTCTGGTTTTTTTTTTTTGGGCAAATGTGTCTCTGGTTATTTTCATAGATAAATAGAACCTCGATGGAGACATCATAGATTGCATCTACTTTAATCATATGTTTCTTCAGAATCATGAAATTCAAGTATACTTAGCTCCACTTCAATTCATAATACGTTAAGAACCTTAAGTTATTTATTTTAATGTTAGTTACAAAGTTCTTTATTTACGTTTGTTTAAATAATAAGTTTTTTAATTTTTTTTAAAAAATAACTCTCTAACATATATAGTCTAAAATATTATTTTTTCCGTTTCATTTTAATTGTCGTTCTAGGTTCATGCACACGGATTAAGAAAAACATATTATTTTATATACTTTTAATATAAAAACACAATTACCTATACACCTAACTAAAAATAAATTGGAAAATCTTATTAATAATTTTTGTATTAAAATTGTAAAATAACAGTTATTTTGAAGCAAAACTTTTTACATACACCGAAAATTAAACTAAAACGAATAGAGTATTAATATTTTTTAAACAATAATATGATACACCAAAAAAATATATTTTAGATATGATAAAAATAAAGATGGTAGAATAACACAATATTCTAAAATAAAAATTCCAATACAAAATCATCGAAGAAGACAAAGAAAGTAATAAGTATACATTATCTTTTTATAATAATATACTATATCTAGCGAATATATACCAGGAAGAAAAAAACATCAGATCATATGTAAACTAAATTGTATATAAAAGTTAATACTTATTTATCGGCACCCACTATTCGCAACACATAAATTCACCAAACACATTTAAAATTAGAATGTGAGGGTATAAAAAAAACTTTAAATATATAAAACTTAATATACAAACTAATTTCAAAATTTTGTCGCATAATGGATTTGAATTCAATTTTAATATTATAAAAATATAAGCATAATAAAATTAAAATATGAGAAAATTATAAAAACAATATAAATAAAAAGGAATGATTTAATGCAAGTTACATAGAATTATGCAACTTTAGATATAAAAAGAAACTTTAGATATATAAAAATTGCATACAAGTTAATTTCTAGATTTGTTGCATAATTTTATATAACATGGATTTGAGTTCAATTTTAATATTATAAACAAAAAAATATAAGCATAATAAAAGCAAAAAATTAGCAAAGTATAAAACAATATAAATAAAAAGGAACAATTTAACATAAGTTAGGAGATTGTAATATATAACACTTGATATAAAAGTTCCTCTTTATTGTTTTTATTATTATGTTTGCTTTAAATAAGTTTAATTATTACTATCTTCATTTATTTTCAACATGCCGCCAAGCAACAACATTTTACTACCAGCTCATCTAGAAAAAAACTATCCTAATCAGAAATCTATAAAATTGAATGAAGGATCATGTTTCTGGAAATTGGTGGCTCTGTCTGGGCGTCGATGTTGAACCAGTAGAGTATTGGTCGGAGAAGATTTTCACGCTCTTGTCGGATCATGCAACTATGGTTCATTGGGGCGGAGAAGTTCGATATGCAAACAGTTCGGGCATGAATACTGTAACCCAAATGGGTTCAGAACGGACTGTTTACTTTTGCAATCTAAAAGTGGCTCAAGACAGCTATACTCTACCACCAGTTACAGAGTTCAATTTGAAAATAACCAACCCAAAAAATTATTCAATTACAAAACGGAACAGCAAAGATTGTGGCCTAGATTTCTACTTTGGTGGACCTGGACCTCAGGCATTCAGGAGTTACCCTGGGGTAACTACCTTATAATCTTTCATGTGTTTTATTTTTATTTTGTTTATATAGTTAAATTTTAATAAATATATGTAACTTTACTTCGAAAAACAACGCAGTATTTGGAAAACACCAAATTGTTTACTAAAACTAAACTTCAGTCCATTATTAGCATGGATGATATAATTAAGAATAAAACATGATGCTAATATTTTAGATCTTGAATATATATATATATATATATATATATATATATATATATATATATAATACATAACTAATACTATCATGGTCTTTGAAAATGTCAAACTTGCATGATTCAATTTTATTTTACTATAAATTACTTTTTCAGTTATGCCATTCAAACATTATTTTAGAAAAATCGTCTGAATAGTGACTTTTAATGATATTAAATTAAAATACTAGTAATCTTTTTTAAACAATATACTATGGGACGGACACCAAAAAATCTTTTAGATATGATAAAAAATAAAGATGATATTAGTTGGCAATTTTGGGATGCTAATATACACGATATTCTGAAAGGACAATTCCAATACAAAATCATCGAAGAAGAACACGAAGAAAGAATTAAGTATACATAATCTTTTTATAATAATATACTAGATAAGCTAATATAAACCAGGCAGAAAAAACTTTAGATCATATGTAAACCAAATTGTATATAAAAGTTAAATATTTATTTATTCAGTACACGCTGCGGTATGCGTAACGCAGAAATTTACCAAGATTTTATCGCATAATACATTTGAATTTAATTTTAGTATTATAAACAAAAAATATAAGCATAATAAAAGTAAAATATGAGCAAAGTATAAAAACTATATAAATAAAAAGGAACAATTTATTGTAAGTTACATAAATTATGCAACTTTAGATATAAACAGAAACTTTAGATATATAAAACTTACATACAAATTAATTTCAAGATTTGTTGCATAATTTTATATAACATGGATTTGAAGTAAATTTTAATGTTATACACAAAAAAATATAAGCATAACAAAAGTAAAAAATGAGCAAAGTATAAAAAAAAATAAAAAGGAACAATTTAATGTAAGTTAGGAAATTGTAATGCATAACACTTGATATAAAAGTTTCTCTTTCTTGTTTTTATTTTTATGTTTGCTTTAAATAAGTCTAATTATTACTATCTTCATTTATTTTCAACATGCCTAATCAAATCAAATATTACAGTATACGGTTGCGTACAAAGAATATCAACAAAAATTATATGGGACAAGAGGTATGCTTAATGTGTGGAACCCGATAGTTGAGTCGCCCGACGACTTTAGCCTAGCCCAGATTTGGCTAGCTTCGGGCTCATACGAAACTTCGTCAATACGATTGAAGCGGGCTGGCATGAACCGGCTTAATTATAGTGTTCGAAATAATAATATAATGCCTTAGCTAATGTTTAAAACTACTTTTTTTTTTCAAATCAGATTTTCCCGAAGATATATCATGACCATCAGCCTAGACTATTCACGTTTTGGACGGTAACTCATCATCCTATTAGTTTTATATTTTCAATCATATAATATTATTTATATCATAATAACAATATTATGGAATAAAAGTTAACAAGTAATACAACATTTTTGCAGAGAGATGCATACAATCTAACAGGGTTTTACAGCAACCGCTGTGTTGGTTTTGTACAGACTAGCAATACTATAGCCTTAGAGGCGGCTATCACGCGTACATCCACTCATGGAGGCGCCCAATTTGCGATAACCATTAATATATGAAAGGTTAGAAAATGAATTTCTACATGTTTTGTCATAGTTATTATTGATGATTGGCTATATTTTAGCTCATTAGATGATTTTCTTGTAATCTAACGTTTAAAATATAGTTAGTATCTGAGAACAAAGAATATTCGTAAGTAATATATTTTTAACCTTTTTTGAGAACGATCGATTACACCATAAATTTTATCAGTAGCTTGTTATTAGAAGAAAAAAATAGAAAACTCATAGAAATCCCAATATTTGCAAAAAGAAATTATGCTAGTTACTGTTCTTTCAATATTTGCTTTAAATAAAATATTATTTTATTATATATCTGTTGCATTCACTACAAATTGAAATGTATACAAAATATAGAAATGCAACCCTTGAATCATATGTCACCCTACCTGTTGTAACAACAACAACGAACAGGACCTTTGGGATCTATTTTTACACAATCTCCATCTACATACCCCTTTGAATTGCAGTCAACAAAACACATATACGGTGTGTATACACCGTCCGCACACTGTGTATGAGAACAATATGGATATATGATTTTCATCTCTCTACCTACCCAAAACCACAAAAATATTAAAACAAAAATAAAATCATATATATAGAAAATGATGGCTTTTTGTCGAAGGTTTTGAATACATATCATTATACATATGCATCATCATCAGTTTTCATTCATTGCTTTTGAATAATCATATAACAAAACAAAAAATAAATTATACCTGAGGCAGAAACTATGTTTTTGGACAAAAAAATTGTTAATATAGCTAAGAGAAAAAAGATCATAACTTTATTTGTGAAATTCATAATTTGGTTTGTATTTTGTCACTGTTAAGAATAAATGATGATGCTAATATTTTAGATCTCAAAGAAATACACACATATATATATATATATATATATATATATATAATACATAACTATTGTGGTCTTTGAAAATATCAAACTTGCCTGATTCAATTTTATTTGACTATAAATTACTTTTCCAGTTGCGCTATTCAAACATTATTTTAAAGGAAATATTTTTATTTATTGTTTGAATATTGATTTTAAGTGATAGCTACTGATAAAAATATGTAGATTATTACTCCATCTGTTTTTGAATAAGTGTCATTTTAAAGTTGTGCACACGAATTAAGAAATCATTAATTTTGCATATTTTCTATACAAAAACATCATTACCCATACATCTCAACCAATAGAAAAATAAAATGCAGAATAAAGTTAATAAATTCTGCATTGAAATGCTAAAACGACACTTATTTTACAACGAAAAAAATTCTATACAATGACACTTAATATAAAATGGAGATAGTACTTATCAGAGATAACTATTGTATTTTAATAATAGTCTAAAACAAAATTTAATCAGTCCTATTAAATAGGGTGGTTCCATATCCACACAAAAATATTTATTTTGTCTCATTGTCAATAAATATATAGAGATTTCACAAATCAAAGTTAACTAGATCTGACAAGTTGTAAATTTGGTTAAATATTTTAATATTACTTAACATGGTTATGTTAATTATTATTTTGATTAATCAAAATTTATAAAATAAAAAATACCAGATTCATGTTAATTAATAATTTTAATAAATCAAATTTTATATAATAATATTAATAAATTAGATTTTATATGTAATTTCATATTTTTAGTCAAGATTAGTGGTTTATTGTATATTTTTAAATTTTATATACTAGTATTTGTATATGCCAAAATCTAATTGACTGGTTTAACTGATTATCTCAGTTATATTAATGAAGAACCAAATTTTATAATAAAATGTGTTTTTTCTTGTCGGCAAAATGTTTTTGTTTAGAATGGTGACACAATTTTGTTTTCCGATACATTTTTACAAACCAAAGTTTTTGATAGGCTATATTTCTAATAGTAATATTAGCTGAGTGACAAGACTTTTGACACTTATGAAATAACAAAAGAGAATTAATCGCAAATTTTAGTATAACAAGTTAAATTCAAGATTTTATGGCATATAAGTTCATATAAAATGGATTTATTTTCAATTTCAGTATTAAAAACCGAGATAGATGTCTTCAGTATTTTCTTTTCAGAAAATGAATGTACAGTAGTTAGTATGATATGTAAAATAGGAACTCTGCTGAATCAACAGTAAAAAGAAAATAGTCGCATTTTAAGAATATTTTGATAGATGTAAAAATAGTCACATTAATTCATTAGTGTTATTATCGAAAGGAAACAAAAGTAAAAATCCAATTTTATATCTGAAACTTGCTCATTTTGTCTTGAGAAACCCACGAACTTCAATGAGGAAGTTGTTGAGGTTCTTTCTGAATCTTTGGTAGTTGAGACGGTCCAAGGATGACGATAGCTGGTTCGATGTCGTGAGCACCTGAAGAGCGTTCGCTAGCCTCGTTTTGAAGTTGGGATTCCCCTGCTTCTCAATCAGTTCGTTGCCTAATCCCTACAGGTAACAACCCAAAACTACTAAAGTTACAACGGTTTCAGACATGAAAATTCGGTTTATGTTTTAAATAGAGAACCTAAAGACCGACCTGGTAAAGGTTTGGTTCGCAGAGGATAAGAGGGAACAAGGCATCTGCTGCTGTACTGACTAGGTCGGTACTGTAACAAGAAACCGGTAAACACACTTTTGAGTAAACCTTAAAACTTATAGCTTATTAAGTGATTTGGGTTGAATAGAGTGACGGTACCTGTAATCCTCAAAAAGAAGAAACTGAAGTAGTGTCCGAAGGAATCGGCTCAGGATGCCTTCGCGGAATACTCCATTTGGATCTGTGTGTCCAGCAGCGTGTGAACCCAAACCCGTGTTGCCATCTTTTGTCTCTTTGTAGTGATATGAAGCAAGTGCCTTTAGAGCTCTCAGGCACATCGTGACTATATCTACATCCTGCTGAGCGTAAATATCCATTACTTTAACATCATTCTAAACCAAGAACAAAAGGGGTCTATGTAAAGAAGATTATCACTTCACCTGCTGGTGAAGACCAAAGTCAACTGTTGTAAGCACATGGTTAAATGCATCACTGTTGAGTTGTGCGAGCGTCTCCGGATAAACCTCGAGCATGTGTGATATGAGCGAGAAATACTGCAGAATTTTATGGCATTAGTGAAAGTTTATAACAGTAAAACTACTATGATAGGATTAGTCAATATGGTAGATTCAAGGACTTACGTCGAAACAAAGTTTGGGGTATTTGAGGAGTTCCAAAGTTATGAGTGGCGTGATTATATGGAGACCAAAGAACACCACCTGTAAGTTCAAAGAATTACACATTACCATTCTTGTAGAATTTCATCTTAATTAACTATGCTTTTTTTACCTGGGATATGTTTGTGCTTTGTGTCTCAATACTGTCAGATGAAAAATCAACCTGCAAAAGGTAGTACCACCTTTTAGAAGATAATAAATACTAGCGACTGTGTTAAGTTTCAACAAGAAAAGAACGTTTACCATATCTTTTGAGCATAGATGAGAAAGTAGCTGAAGCAGAGCGCGTAAATCCTTGTACTTTTCCGTTTTCGCTTCATTAAGCAATGTACTAGAGAGAGACAATGATATCTGAAGTGGAATAAGGGAAGTGTATGTGAGTGAGGTAATACAAACATCGTGTTCATATCTGTTTTCAAGTAGTGACGCTCAGTCTGAAGAAAGAAAAGTAAGGAAGGTCTAGGGGAACACACTTACCTTCCCAATATTGTGTGACGAATATATTTGTAGAAGACTCATGCAGAAATTAACAACCCCAGTTGTTTCATGAGCCTCTAGGTAGGATATTTGCCCATCCACCCAATCCACCACAAACTTAAGTAGTAGATAAATTACTGCAGACTGAGCAATAAAACACATGGATTTTGAAGACAGGTTGAGTGACGTGCACCATATGTAGTAAACTGTAAAGTATACAGGCTATGAACAATACCTCGTGTTTGTAAACCTCGAGAAGACGGAGCACAGGATTCATAACAGACAATCCCATCTCATATATTGCTCTCTGTGTCCGGGGTTCAGTGGCACTTGCCGCTCCTCGAAGCCGCTCTAACACACAACTCACCTAACACAAAAAAAGACGAAAGAAAACTTCTGTTTGTAAGGATTTCGAAATCACTAAATCTGAAGTTTTCAAGTGTTCTTCCTCACCAGCATAATGATTTCAGGTTGCTGAGCCAAATTTTTAAGGTCACTGTTATTGGCCAAATCCACTAAAGATGACGTCATATGAGCCATGAGATCCTTCACATATCTTTTGGAAAATAAAAAGAAGGTTACTGGCCAGGCCAAATTTAAAGTTAAGCTGTTAGTGAAGTGGGCAGAATTTGGAAACTCACTGATTTGATGCATTTGAACTTCGCATTCCATACGCAGAAAGAACAAGCGTTTGAGCTAATGAACGCTGAAAAGAAGTAACATCATTTCAAGAAACAGATTACGAGTGAACAAAATTAATCACAATGAAAGCTTTAGGAAACTATACCTGACTAACACCATTTAGCAAGAACAAACTTTTGTCATTAGCAAAAGCATTTGCAAGGTTGCGCCAAGAGTCCTGAACATTTTGCACAAAGAGTAAGTTACTAGAAACGACAGGAATAAGTTCATCTTCAAGAATTATTTATTAATGAACAGGCTTTTTTTCAAAAGATAAAAATGAATTAAGCAGAGCGATTCCCAGTATAACAGTTTTTCTATCAGCCATACCATGCAATGAGAGATGATTGTGGATTCTAAAATACAAGTTAAAAATGTCATTTGTATTGGGAACAAAGAAAAATACAAAGACTGCCCCATCCAACGTATGGCTGCTGAGTTTCTGAACTCACCAGTGACAGAAGGTGAAAACAAATATTTCTTCGTCGAACAAGTGCATGCAGTAACTGATGACATGTTAACTCCTGCAGAGTGCGGATAAAAAGATTAGAAGTATACCATGAAACGGAAGTAACCTAAAGTTATAACCATCGCTTATAACAAAATTCAAATTAAGCCCTAAAAGAAATTTGGCTGTATCTAATTGGATTCATTGGCCTAAAGTCCTCTAATTATTGAAATATGTAAAATCAAACGAAGTTCGAGATTTATTGCATCCGTTTAGACCCCCCTCACAAACAACTCTGAAAGATATATCCCACCAGCATACCAAACATAGAATTTGTACACAGTACAAGGGTTTTCAAAATCAACAACGTTTATAGAAGACAGAAGATTATTACCTGCAAATCTTTTTCACCAGGGTAAGACATGAGCGATGTCAAGGAGATCCGGACAATTATATCAAGGACAAACTTCCCTTGATTATGTTCGTTGAAAAACGTGAATAAACATGCTCTGGAAGGTAGAGACTGAAGCTGGTTGCTACCCAAATTGCAATTTTCAACGAGCATAAGATATGTGAAAGACCATCTTGCAAGGAACCATATGACTGCCTAGTATGTTCTCCAATCAATAAATAGAAATAAGATACCAGACTGCAATAACTTCTTTTTTAATTAATGTTTAATTACCATGATATCTTGCATGCATTTAGTCTGAGAATTCGAAGGTCAAAATTTACCCAATTACGGAGTTAGTAAAAATGTACCTCCATTAGCCGAGGACTAAAGATCGATGATCTCATATTTGCATCCAAACATTGCTCGGCGAATTTCACAATTGAGCTACGTCAAAAAAAAAGACAACCAAAAGTATCCAACTGTTCAGTAAAAAATATGTAATTTTATATTAGCATGCTACTAGAATCTCGAGAAAAGTACAAGACTATCTTATCATTTAAGAATCACAACAAAACTGAAGCATATCAAACTGTTTAAGTTCGTTCATCTGTTCAGTCGGGAAAGGCTTAACTAAAGCTTACCTTGAGAGTAACACAACAGGGTGGTTGCCTGCCTCTACAACATCCACGAAATGAGATTGCAAGGCATCAGGTACCTGGTTGTTAATAACACCATCTCGTAATTACTCTTGGAAAGAATTGATAAGTAAACAAAGCTATAACAGCCCTAAAGAAAATACTTATAAGACTGATTCTCCAAGGACTTCCATTACGTATATTAAGAAAGGTAGTTGCAAGACCCATTAGTTTGAAATTAATGTGGTAAAACGTTTCTTATTTTTTCCATAGGAAAGGAGCGTGAGTGTGTGACTATTGTTTGACAGATAACTTATATCAGTAACATGAAAGAAAATATGAATTGAAACACAATCTATCATATTAGACAGATACAAATAAATGTAAGGAAAGCTTGTCAGCGTCTTTCTTTTTGTGATAACTGATAACATAATAGAAGCATGAAAATATTACCAGGGCCGTCTCCCCTTCTCCTTCATCTGCAAGTACATGACCGATTATCAGCAGTAAAGAATAGACCTCTTCCAAAGTTTCGGTCGGATCAACAGTGCCCCTGCCCTAAAACAGATAGATTAAGATAAGCAAAAGCAATCCCTCAGGACAAATTAGAAAACTCGTTCATAAATTTAAAATATGTAATTCAGACATAGCTGAAATTTTGGATCAATAGAAAAAAAAGCTTTGATGCAGGTGTATATTGATATGTTAGCTACTAAAAGTCATGGCTAAGAGAAAATAGGCCAAGAAGTGTGTTAAGTAGATGAAGAAATGTTGATTTCGCTATATCCTAAAGGAAGGTCGATCAAGAGCACCTGATGGAGGCGTGCAACACGATCAGAGAAAAGTTTTGTTAAAAACGGAACTGTAGCATCCACTGCTGCCCTCGCAATTAGAGCATAAGAGCCTAGTCTTTCATCCATGGCTGCCAGAACACGATATTCAAAGTTTGAGCAAAGAATAGCAGCACATCTGCCTTCTAAGACTGGCTGCAAAATCTAGCTCAAGAGGAAAAATTGCATTTCTTTTGCTCACCAGACACAGAAGCCAGACAGTCAGAATCATCTTCATCAGTTGTAGCTGACGCAGATGCCACTATAGGAGTAAAATTGCAGCTGGTAAATAGATTTGAAAAAGAAAATAGTACCAAACGACAAAAAATGGCAAGGTAGTGGCACTGGCAACAGTCCGGAAATCGTTACATTTTAGTTCAGATTCCGCAATCAATGAAAAGAGACTAGCTGCAGCATGCATCCCCTCAGGTGGCAACCACGCGTTACCTCCAGAACCATCCATTGACTAACAGGAATCATCACAATCATTAGTCAAACATTGCCCACTGGTATCTCACAAGACGAAATTAACTTTTAAATTGCATCGTTCCTCTAGATTCTCAAAAAATAAAATTGTTGGCTGAGACGATGACAGGTATTAATAAATACACTGACAATCACAAAGTAAGCCAAAAAAGAACCAGATATGGCCACAGAGTTTCATTAAAACAACCATGCATAATGTTATAAATATATGTAACTGTTTTTTAAAAATAATCCTAACCGTACTCACAGTAAGGAGAGTTGTCCAGGTATCTAGCAAGATATCGCGCGCCTCATAGCTCCAAGTCTCTTCATCATTACTATTCGCCAATAATACTTTGACAACTTCACCCATTAACAGAGATAAGAGTGTAAGAGTACCGAAGGGCCTGAAGAAACAGGTAAGAACCAACTATTTATGAATAACAATCGCTAAATGGCTAATAACAGCAAAAAAGGTAATATGTCAATTGTCAAAGACCTTATTGATCGCAAGAGTCGGTCAAAGACATCAGGAGTAGTAACTGTCGCGATAGACAACAATGCGCGACAACCATCAATCATCTCACTGAAATACGAAGTTGAGGACACAACGTTAAAATTGGAATACAAGACATAGAAAACAAGCAAGGTTAGAGTGTTGAACAGCTGACCTTCCACTCCTTCCTTCTTCAATCTCTTTTGAAATGACATCAGGAGGATCAATCCAGGGTAACACTCCTGACAGAAGGAGGAGCAGATGCTGCTCTCGCATCTGTGCATTGTCTAGATTATTGAACAAGTCACTAACAGAGAAATATATCTTGATAAGGAATACATTATGGACATCCATCGTTCCTTAATTGGCGAAGCAAACTAGATGCTGGGTGAATTTAATTATATAACGTTTTCAACAGAAGAGTAATTAGTGAAGTTAAAGAAGCATAGAATACTCACTGGATGGAAATACTTCTCCTGCCAAGGAGCACAACTGTACAATAAGTTTCCGAGCAGAGACTGCTACAGGACAATCTAGCCAATAGCCTTCAAGAGCAAACTTCTGCCTCAGCGACGAATATAGATTTATCAGCCATCCAACATGTGAACTTGAAACCAAAACATCACACCACGAAGCACCAGGCTGCAATCAGAACCATTAAAGGAGAGATTTATGAAGAGTCCATAAAAAGTATAAACTCTGACATGCTAGTATCACCCCTTACGGTCTCTGAATTTCGACAAGTTAATGAGGTTGAAGCACATGTAATATGTCTTAAATATAACCAACCAATCACCATTAATACCTGAACTATTACAGCTTCTGTTTTTCGTGCTGATGCCGTATCAGATCTGATTCCATCAGAGAAAACATTAATGCTGCCCTTTGTGCCACCTTTGCTGTAACGAAACTCCCAGTTCAGTATCTGATGCATTAGTCGCAACGCAGCATTGCAAACCTTAACCTCAGGGACATCAGAATTTGATTCCACAATCTTATTTGTAACACTTAAAGCAGCATCCTGTGCCCAGCTATAGAAAGTCTGCAATTGAGAATATCGGAAGTAAACAATACAGTTTTAGTAACAGAACCCTTGGTACAGACTATCATTCTTCCAAAGACGAAAGGTTGATGTGTGTCACAATATCTGAAAGCAAATAAGTCGTAAGAGTACCTTCAAATAGTTTTGTTCTAATGACTTGCGGCAATTTTCATGAAATTCCCTCGGGAGACTCATGGCACTTGAAGTAGAGGGTGAGAATTCAGATACCTGAGATACTGAAACTATGAGCCCACATATGGTATACATATAACCCCAGAAAAACATTATAAACAGAACATTACCAAGGATTCAAGAAAATGAATACCGATGAACTGCACATCTAAGCCTCGAGAACCAAGAATGGCCTGGTTGATCTGTAAAATGCAATTATGAAAAGCCAAAAGAAAATCAATACCATGATCCTTTTAACAAACATTAATATCAGACAATTCCGTTGTATCTTCCGCAATTTTCAAGGTATACCATGAAGAGCAACAAACTATTGGTAAGCCCCAATATCTATTATTAAGGCTTGGAGCATTGAAAAACATATCTAGCTGAACTATGGAGTAAATGCTCAATTACTACTTAGTCACCCCAATGATGACTAGTCAACCTACTCAGTCACTCTAAATCCTTCCCCGTCCATATCTTTTAAGGTTGGCACAGTTAACAAGGTTTTGAAGTACCAGGTAAGTATGCAAATTTTTTTATATCAAATAAGCTATCGTGTATAAAATGCAGGATAACGAATTGAACCATATGTGCGGAGAATTCTAATCATAATGTTAGATACAAAATTTTTAAAAAGAGTCCCAAAAATTGCAATACAATGTAGATACCTGGTAGAAAAAGACTTCTTTCTCGGCTGGAGTAAACTCAAGCCTATAAGAGTTATTCACTCAGATTAGAAGTTTTTAAAGATGAAATAAGCACGCAAAAAGAAAAAAAGAAGTAACTTGTCTAGATTTCTTTGCACCACTCTATTTTTCCAGAAGCTGTCAGTCATAATCGTGTGTGAACAACAACTAATTTTCATGAATCCTCTCATATGCATAGAAGTGACTAACTTCCAGTATCTACAAAGCATGCCATATTATTCTGATTTTTGAATACCAGAAAGAGCCCAGCTTACCAGCCTCTTTTCATCAGCTGCGCAGCGACAGAAGATACTTTTGAAAACACATAGGCATCTGCTGAATTAGCATGCTGCATGACGTAGCCAAGACAGAAGCTGCAGAAAGAAATAGCCAATTTTTTTTTATGAACCAACAACTCTTAAGAAAACCTCTAGTTTATTAAAACCGGTCACCATGATTATCACGGCATATGATGTGTGCCCATACTAACCACAAAACAACAGTCAACTTCCTGGCCATAGTATCAAACATGAAAACACACAAGAGCTTGCTAAAGGAACCAGTCTAAAACCAGTTTTGTCTTGTATAAATTAAACTCTCACAGCAAGACATTTCAACAAGAAAGATCAACTTCACTGTTAAATCCATTTCCAATTTTCCATTTTTTTGCTAGTGGAAAAAAACAGTCCATTTCTACAGTCCAGAAGTAATCTAATCATATTAAACATTACAGTCAAGAAGCAGGAGGTTTCACAGTCCAGAAGTAAAAGTTGCAGTAACCTAAAATTACTACTATATAGCGAAGTATGAATGCTCCCAGTTGATTCGCAAAGCAATAAAAAAAATACAAACCTAACAGAGGATAACAAACCGTTCAACTAAGTTGAAGCATAAGCATTCATCAATAAAAAAAAAAAAAATTCACCTAATCAAACCCCCTTTATCCTCAGTGGAAAGAAAACTCCATTCCCTGATAGCTGCTTCCTTAATAGCTGCAGCAGCTTGAAACCTAGCAGCCGCCACCTGAGAATTTTCTGCAAGTACAAAACACACACACACTATCAGTCAAACAGCTGTAACTTCAAATTCACTGAGGGAATCGGATTCCCGAATTTTACCAAGAATGAATCTACAGGCCTTGTATGGCTGAGGGGACTGGTGAAGTGACAATATGGTAGCTTCAGCAGCAGCTGGATTAGTATTTATCTGATAAGAAGCAAAGATAGACGTCAAGTACTCGTCTCGGTTAAGTAGTATATACGCAATCAATTCAGAAGAAAAACTCATTAACATGTGACTTCAATTTGAAGCCAAAAAAAAAGCTCACAAATGCAAACACACACATCTAGAGCTTCCTCATATGTATTAGGAATCCAAACAGATCAACGAGAGGAATCGAATGTTGATGCGTAAGTATAAAGGAAGAAGGGAAACCTGAATGTAAGAGCAAGCAAGTTCAATCGCGCGCATGGTGGATTGTAGCTGAGGCAAATCCTCAGCTCCACCTCCGACGGTTCCATTAAACATCGGAGTGTAAGAGGAAAATTCGATCGGAGAAGGAAAGTGGCGGCGGCGTTGAGGACAGAGTGAATGGCGGAGAAAGGGATCGATGATGGCGAGAGAACCGGGGGAGATGGAAAATCGATGTTTTTACAAGGGGCCGTCTGTGTCGCGGGCTTTGAGAATTGATTCATTCTATAGCCCAATAGATGGCCCAATTAATTATATCTGAATTAATTAAAGAAACACATGGCCCAATCCACTTTAAACCCATTTAATACACTTGTATAAAATTAATTTGAACCAAAACCAATTTGTAGTCTCTGATTGGAGGTTCAATTACAGTTTCATCATATGGATTTAGCAGTTGGATTAAGACCTAAACTAGATTCCAAAACTTTAATTATAGAATTCGGATAGAAATTGACAAATAATAAAATTAAAGGGTCCAATCGAATAACAAGGAGAAAAGTCATGCCAGATTCCTAAATAATATTATAGTGATTCTTTTTATTTTTTCTAATAAGTCGCCCTCAAACTCTAGTGTCCTTTTGACTCTCTCGACTACACATAGAGAAGAACCTCAAGGTCAAGAACTCCGACTAGAGAGAAAGAAAGAGATGAAGGTGGTAGCTTTAGTAAGTGGTGGCAAAGATAGCTGCTATGTCATGATGAAGTGTATCCAGTATGGTCACGAGGTACCTCTTCTTCTTCTTCTTCTCTCTTACTTGTTGTTCTTAGAGAGTTTCACTGAAATTTCATCAAAGGTCTTTTTTTGGTGCTATATGAACTTAAAATCTCACTTAGGGTTTACTTCTTTGGTGCTTCCAACAGATCGTGGCATTGGCGAACTTGTTACCGGTTGATGATTCGGTCGATGAATTGGACAGTTACATGTATCAAACTGTAAGACTCTGTCTGCTTCTTCTTTTGTCTTTAATGGTTCCATATATATATGTTCATGAAGCTGGATTCTTGAATTGAATTTGAAACAAGGGTTGTAAGAAAGATTGAATTTTTCTTATTTCAGACCATGATTTGTAAAATCTGAGATGTTTTCAGGAGCAGGCTTTATGAAAAAAAATTGGAATCTGAATTTTGATTCTTTGATTTGAATGTCTCTTCTTCAGGTAGGTCACCAGATTATTGTGAGCTATGCAGAGTGCATGAATGTGCCATTGTTCAGAAGGAGAATCAGAGGTTCTTCTAGGTTAGGATCTTGCTTGAGATTCTAATCTTTTTTTTTTTGTTTTAGTTGGAGATTTCTTTATAAATGGATTTATGTTGGCAGGCATCAGAAACTTAGCTACCAAATGACACCAGACGATGAAGTGGAAGATCTGTTTGTGTTGCTAAGTGAAGTGAAGAGACAGATACCTTCCATCACTGCAGTATCTTCTGGTGCCATTGCGTCAGACTACCAACGTCTGCGTGTGGAAAGTATTTGTTCACGGTTAGGTCTTGTTTCTTTGGCGTTTTTGTGGAAACAAGATCAGACTTTGCTTCTTCAGGAAATGGTAAACCCAAGTTGCAAAAGCCTACCTTTCAATCTCAAATCTTTTCTCTTATGAATTTGTCTTCTTCAATTCGTTTTCTCGTTTACTTGCAGATAGCAAATGGGATAAAAGCTATTCTAGTCAAGGTAATAAGCGTGGCTGTTATAATCTTCTGCTTCTGTTAACATCAAAATCTTCTTATAATTATGTTAACAGGTGGCTGCAATAGGGTTGGATCCTTCGAAGCATTTAGGGAAAGACTTGGCCTTCATGGAGCCATATCTTTTGAAGTTGAAAGAGTATGCAACAGTTCTCTTATAACACTTCACTAAGAGTGTTTATAATCTAGTTGTGTTATATTGGTTGAGTGGCTTCTGAATGTCTCTTTACTTAGGTTATATGGAAGTAATGTTTGTGGTGAAGGAGGAGAATATGAGACTCTGACTCTCGATTGCCCGCTTTTCACTGTATGTCTTCTTAACAATGTTGTGTTCATTGTTTCATCACGTTTATTTGTAGCTTGACAATTTATGTTCTGTTTAGAATGCGAGAATCGTGCTTGATGAATTTCAAGTTGTGCTACACTCTCCAGATTCTATTGCACCTGTTGGAGTTCTTCATCCAACGATCTTCCATCTCGAAAAGAAGGGGAATCCAGACTCTGATTCTCTTGAGGAGAAGAAGGAGCCAGGTTTGGTGTTTGAGGTACAAGGAGATGGTCCTAACACACCAGAATCTACTCGCCAACCAGATAATGGAACCGTTGAACATACAAGAAACAGAGTTCACTTATCAAAGACCGAGAAAGAAAACACATTCTCCATTTGCTGCTGGCTAGAAGGTTCTAGTGAATCATCAACAGGTAACACCAAAAACAGACTAAATCTTCAAGATGTTTTCACACATGTACTTGATATTTGCTTTTATACTCTTTGAACAGGTCTGAAAGAAGATCTTGAGACTGTTCTTACAGAAATCGAGTCGCAGCTTCTGAAACAAGGGTTCAAATGGCAGAATGTCTTGTACATTCATCTTTACATCTCTGATATGAGTGAATTTGCTGTGGCCAATGAGACATATGTGAAGTTTATCACACATGAGAAGTGCCCTTTTGGTGTTCCTTCACGTAGTACGATAGAGCTGCCTTTGGTACAAGCTGGTCTTGGTAAATCTTACGTCGAGGTTTTAGTCGCAAATGATCAAAGCAAAAGGGTTCTCCACGTGCAAAGTATCTCTTCCTGGGCACCTAGCTGCATCGGACCTTATAGTCAGGTGAAAAAAAATAAAGTTTAAATTTTATTATCAGCAAATTCATTTTAAGTTTTAACTGTAATACTTTTCTTCAGGCTACTTTACACAAGGGTGTTCTTCACATGGCTGGTCAGCTAGGGCTTGACCCTCCCACCATGAATCTTCGAAACGAAGGCGCGATAGCTGAGCTGAATCAAGCATTGACGAACAGTGAGGCAATAGCAGAGGCTTTTAGATGCTCAATCTCTTCATCAGCTGTTCTCTTTGTGGTGTTCTGTTCAGCACGCACGGAGGAATCAGAGAGGAACCAACTTCATGAGACGTTTGTTTCATTCTTGGATTTGGCAAAGTCTTCTCGGAGGAGGGAGTCGAATGTGCTTGATCCTATCTTCCTTTACATCCTTGTCCCTGATCTTCCCAAAAGGTATTAAACAACGGAAGAGAATCTAATATTACTGGTCTGTGAATTTTTGAACTTTGAACTTTTGTTCTGCAGGGCACTTGTTGAAGTAAAACCTGTCTTATACGTCCAAGAAGATTCAGAGACCGACGATGAAACCAAACAAGAACAACTGGGTGAAGGAGACTACAGCTGTTGGGGGTATAAGCCAGAGAAATGGCACCAGGACTGTGTGCAGAAACGAGTTGTTGATGGGAAAATATGCGTGACTGTTCTCTCCATCTCGGCTGAAGTGATGAAGAAGAAACTTCATGAACCTTCCGGAGAAGAAGGAAAACAACTGGAGAGAGTAACGAGATTCTGTGTATATCTTCTCAACAAAACCTTGTCTGAAAATTCATTCACTTGGCAAGACACAACGGTGAGAATGAGTTTCACAATGTCACTCTTTCATCTAAAGCATTGCTTATATGATTATATCTTCTTTTTGTTGATGCAGAGCTTGAGAATACACTTCTCTACAAGTCTTGGTGTGTCCGTAAAGGTATTATCCGACATTTTTGAAACTGCATTCAAAGAGCTTAATGAGATGAGCCATGAAGGTAGAGTTGGCGACTCGAAAGAACCTACATTCAATCTTGTCCCGGTCCTTGGTGCTGGGAACTCTTCTGCTTCACTCGACAACATAATCACATGTGAACTATTTTCCCTAAGGTCGTAACTTTCCTTACCTTCACAAGAAACACAAAGCTTTACTTTTATCATCTTTAAGCAGACTCTCCTCTTCAATGGGTTTCCACTGATCAAGTGCCTTACCTGCCGTGTTAGCCACTTGAATGGCACAATTTTTTGGGCTGACAATATATTTTGCTCTGGAATTCTCGTTTCATTATCGTAAGAACAATAATATGTAGTTGTGTTTTGTTTACAATGAAAAAACCACACGACGTTTGTTTTGTTTGATATGGTTAAAAGTGCAAAACTGCACAGCTTGCATTATTCTGTATTATTTACTCGTCTTGTCGGCTCTTGTCCACTGCATTCTGCAGGATTGGCTTTGATTAGACTCAAAGATGTTCACTTTTTGAGCCGTCACTGAGGCCTTGTGAAAAGGCTTTGGTAATGTTCTTGTTTATTTTCTTGTAATGCCAACTTCTTTCTGATTTGGTGGGAAGTTACTTAAATTTGAAGTTTTACTTTCATCATCACATGTTTCGGCTAATGAGCAAATCATTCAACAGAAGCTGTGTAACATGAAGTTTTATATTTTTTTAAGGTTGATTCTTTTTTTTCGAAAAAATGAGTACAACACTCAACACGTTGTGGCTTTGAAAAGTGCTAAACACATTCCTGTATCTTCCTCTTCAAAGTCAACGTATCCTGAGTAGATGAACCGAACGAAGACTCTGTTCTTCCAACAAGGTTATTGAACCTTGTCATTTGCTTCCGCTCCTTGCTGCTTTGGTCGCAAGACTCTCTTTTCTAGGTCCTCTCCGTATACGTACGTACGTACATCCTCGCCGCCTCTGTTCTCTCTATATATCAACAACCACAATAGAAAGAAAAAAGGTAGTAAGTTTTGAATCTGTAATTGTTTTGATTCTATAAATCTTTGATTTTAGGTTCAGCAAAGCTCAAAACAATTTGTGTTCAGGGATTTGCTTTCATCATGCGTGTTTGGTTAAACATTATGTGTTTGTATCATCTATCTGTTAGGCACAAGTTGGAACTTCTTCTATAGCTTGAGTTGCTAATCCTCCAGGGACCATGAAATCACGGCGGCAGCGCAAGGATCGTAAAACCAGCAGGCTTGTTGAGACTGACCAACAACATTCATCACTACCTCTCCCAGTCGAACTGATGATCGACATCTTCTCAAGGTTGTCCCTCAAGTCCATCGCCATCTGTCGCTGCGTATCCAAGCCCTGGGCCTTCGTACTTGGCCGTTCTGATTTCAGGGATCTGCGCTTGACAAGGTCTCAGGCTCGCCCGCGTCTACTGTTCGCCTTTTGGGAAGGTAACAAGCTCTTCTTCCTCTCCTCACCTCAGCCTCAAAGTCCTGATGAGATGTCTGTTGCCGCCGATCATCACATGAGTTTCTCCTTTGATCATCCTGTCAAAGATATATCTGCAAGTGTCCATGGCCTTGTCTGTGTCCGTATCGGTGGTCATCGGTTCGTAAATGGAAGGAGATTCAAGGTGGAGGAGTCGGTGATATGTAACCCCAGCACAGGACAGTCACTTACTGTACCCAGAATGAAGACAAGGAAGAGGATTGGGATAGTACGCTTTCTCGGGTATGATCCTGTTGAGAAACTTCACAAGGTTTTGGGAATGACTTGGATTCAGTGCGGCAGAACTATGGAGCATCAAGTACTGACATTAGGAGGAGGCACTGAGAAAGCGACAACATGGAGAATGGCTGAATGTGGAGTACCATGTCCTTGTCCTGAGGGTAGACAGAATATATACATTAGTGGTGTTTTCTATTACATTGAGGCTGCTAGAGATGGGAGTGGTGATCATAAGATAATTTGCTTCGATGTTAGATCTGAGAAGTACAGCTTTGTTAAGCACCCAAAAAGGAAATTGTTTCATAAGCTGCTAGACTGCAACGGTAAATTGGCTTTAGTACCAATTGGCAAAAGTTATTCTTTCAATAGTGAAACTGTTAAGATGTGGGTTCTAGAAGACCCTGAAAGACATGAATGGTCCAAACGTGTTTACAGATTGCCCCCTATGTGGAAAGATGTAGTTCCACAGGAGTGGTTAGTGATTGTTGGAGTGACTGGTCCTAATGAATTTGTTATGTCGTCCGAATATTCAGCTGACCCTTTCCAGGTTTACTACTGCAATTTCGACAAAGAAACTGTGACAAGAGTTGTAATCCAAGGAGTGGGAGCGTTAAGGAGTGGTGGGATGGGGTATTCTATTTACACCTATCTGAACCATGTGGAGGATGTGAAGCTTATGGAATTGCAAGGATAATTATCTAAGCAGCAGCAAAGAACTTTGACCTTGTCAGTCTTAAGATTTTATGGAGAACCCATCCTCTCAAAGCTTGTCCATCATTGAGGACTTGTGAAAACGCTTTCGGTTGTGTTATTTTTTTTTTTTAATTATACAGGGTATCCAAACCTCACAGAAGTAGTCCTGGCTCCTCAGTGGCAGGGACTCGAACCCTGATGGCTTCACTTTATTGAATTTTTACCCTCATATTAATCATTACCAGGCCACAAGCCATGGTTGATAGTGTTATTGTCTATTGCTCTTGTAGTGTTTTACCTTATTTCTGAAATTCCTTATCATCACATGTTTCGGTTAAGGAGCAAATGATTTCAATAAATAGGAAACAAAAAATTATCGAGTTCACTATTATTATTCTATGCAATATACGATTCCTTTTTGACTTCTAAACTAAGAAGGAAACAAAAAATTATCTGCCTGTTTTGTTTGTAAGAGATAGTGATGGTTTTACTATCAGTGGAAAACTTAAGGAGAAAGATATTATTACAATATAGTCAAAATAGCAACATGAAAACTCTCCTCTCTAAATATTGGCATTAACATCACATTAGTTTCAATCATCTTTTTATAAGCTAAACAAACACCCTCTCCTTTGCTTTGTTCTGAAAACTTTCAAGAGCCTTCTTTTTCTCAGAAAGCAAAAGCACCTTTTTTAAGTTTCTCTCCACAGATACAAGATATGGCGATAAAGGTAAATTGTTCATTTCTTTTTCTTTTTCATTCCCATTTGATCAAATCATGCATCACTTGATTTTTAAGATGAGTTTTTTTGGCTATGTGATCAGCAAACCGTGGTGCTGAAAGTGACTGTAAGCTCTGATAAAGACAGGACCAAAGCGATGAAGATTGCAGCAGCAGCATCCAGTAAGTTTAAACAACCAAACAAAACAACATCACCAAAAAAAAACACAAAGCCTAATGAAAAAGAATCATACGTTTTCAGGAGTTACGTTCGTGCAGTTTGAGAAAGACCAAGAGAACCTTATGTTGGAAGGAGAGGATGTGGATATAGCTGCGCTTGCCCAAACTCTGTCGAAGAAAGTAGGCAAAACTGCCATCTTTAAAGTTAATCCAGTCTAATCCCTTTTTACACACCACTACCCTTTATATGTAATTCTAAAAGTGGTGATCATGTGTTCTTGGGGGCAACATTTGACATGCTTTCTATTGCGTTGGTGTGTTTCCGGTTTCTAGTTTTTATGGATATTTTACTTGTTTTAAAATCACTAGATTTCAGTTTGCTATCTGTTGTTGGATGAACTCTGTTGCATGATGAAAGTTGCAGATTTATGAACATTTCCATAGCAATGGTTGTTAAACTTTACATAAAAAAATGTTGTTGTGATAGCATTATTTTGAAAAAAATGTTGTGACTAGGCCTGAGACTTAAAATCCGGATCCGCGATCTGATCCGGTATCCGATCCGGTTCGAAAAACCGAATATCTGGGGAATCCGGATACGGATCTGGGTAGTGAAATTTTAAGTCCGGATATGGATATCCAGACATATTATATATTTAAAATATAATTATATTATTATATATACCATTTATAGTTTATATATAAAATAACTAAAATTTTAGTTTTATTAAATTTCAATATTTTTTTAATTTTTAATTTTTAAAAATAATTTTAAATAAACTAAATAAATAGTTAATTAGTTAATTTTAATGTAATTTATTTTTTTATTTAAAAAAACATTTGGATCCGGGTATCCACGGGTATTCAGAATGTGGTTTGAATTTTTAAACTAGAGTGAAGAGTATAAACTTCAGTATATAGAATATTTACCAATAACTCATTATTTAAGAAGGGATTAACCCATGGAAAAATTCAAAAATACGAAAATCTGGTTTTAGTGTATAGTTTCATCGAGCACTAACATGAGATGATGGTCAAAGAGTTTAGAACCTCTGTTGACCCTGTTTCTTTAGATAATGAAGATTTTATAATGCTAATTGCACTAATCTAGGCAGTATATGAAATTTTAGTAAACTAAATATTAAAAAATTAAAAAGATTCCTATATACCATGAAAGATAGTTTAGAATAAATTAATTCAAATGTAGAATGTGGTTTGAAAATTTTTAAACTAGAGTGAAGAGTGTTAACTTCAGTATATAGAGCATTTACCGAAAATTCATTATTTTAGAAGGGGTTAACCCACATATTTTGGAAAATTTTCAAAAAAATGAAAATCTGGTTTTAGTGTATAGTTTCATCGAGCACTAACATAAGATGATGGTCAAATAGTTTAGAACCTCTTTTGTGTTCGTTTCTCTAGATAAAAAATATTTTATAATGAGAATTCCACTAATCTAGTCAGTATATGAAATTTTTATAAACTAAATATTAAAAAATTAGAATGATTCCTATATATCATGAAAGATAGTTTAGAATACATTAATTCAAATGTAGAATGTGGTTTGAAATTTTTAAACTCGAGTGAAGAGTATAAAATTCAGTATATAAAGCATTTACCGAAAACTCATTCTTTTAGAAGCGGTTAACCCAAGGATTTTTGAAAAATTTCAAAAAATAAAAATCCGGTTTTATTTTATAGTTTTGTTGAGCATTAACATAAGATGATGGTCAAAGAGGTTAGAAGCTCTGTTGTCTTCGTTTCTCTAGATAAAGAAGATTTTATAATGCGAATTCCACTAATCTAGTCGGTATATGAAATTTTTTGTAAACTAAATGTTAAAAATTAGAATGATTCCTAAATATTAAAAAATTAGAATGATTCCTATATACCAAGAAAGATAGTTTTGAATACATTAATTCAATTGTAGAATGTGGTTTGAAATTTTAAACAAAAGTGAAGAATCTAAACTTCAGTATATAGAGCATTTACCTAAAACTCATTATTTTATAAGGGGTTATCCCACGGATTTTGGAAAAAAATCAACAATATGAAGTTAACTTTGACTCTTTGACTCTATATAGTGAAGTTAACCCAAGGATTTTGGAAAAATTTCAAAAATATGAAAATCCAGTTTTAGTATATAGTTTCATCGAGCACTAACGTAAGATGATGGTCAAAGAGTTTAGAACCTCTGTTGACTCCATTTCTTTAGATAATGGAGATTTTATAATGCTATTCCACTAATCTAGGCAGTATATGAAATTTTAGTAAACTATTTTTTTAAAAAAATAAGAATAATTCCTATATACAATGAAAGATAGTTTAGAATAAATTAATTCAAATGTAGAATGTTCTTTGAAAATTTTAAACTAGAGTGAAGAGTGTTAATTTCAGTATATAGAGCATTTACCGAAAACTCATTGTTTTAGAAGGGGTTAACCCACAGATTTTGGAAAAAAATCAAAAATATGAAAATCTGGTTTTAGTATATAGTTTCATCGAGCACTAACATAAGATGATGATCAAAGAGTTTACAACCTCTGTTGACTCCGTTTCTTTAGATAATGAAGATTTTATAATGCTAATTCCAATAATCCAGGCAGTATATGAAACTTTAGTAAACTAAATATTAAAAAATTAGAATAATTCCTATATACCATGAAAGATAGTTTAGAATACATTAATTCAAATGTAGAATGTGGTTTGAAATTTTTAAACTAGAGTGAAGAGTATAAACTTCAGTATATAGAACATTTACCGAAAACTCATTATTTTAAAAGGTGTTAACCCACAGATTTTGGAAAAATTTCAAAAATATGAAAATCTGGTTTTAGTGTATAGTTTCATTGAGCACTAACATAAGATGATGGTCAAAGAGTTTAGAATCTCTGTTGACCCTGTTTTTTAGATAATGAAAATTTTATAATGCTAATTTCACTAATCTAGGCAGTATATGAAATTTTAGTAAACTAAATATTAAAAATTAAAATGATTCCTATATATATACCATGACAGATATTTTAGAATAAATTAATTCAAATGTAGAATGTGGTTTGAAAATTTTAAACTAGAGTGAATAGTGTTAACTTCAGTATATAGAGCATTTACCGAAAACTCACTATTTTAGAAGGGGTTAACCCACGGATTTTGGAAAAATTTCAAAAAATGAAAATCTGGTTTTAGTGTATAGTTTCAACGAGCACTAACATAAGATGATGGTCAAATAGTTTAGAACCCCTATTGACCCTGTTTCTTTAGATAATAAGGACTTTATAATGTTAATTTCATTAATCTAGGCAGTATATGAAATTTTAATAAACTAAATATAATAAAATTAGAATGATTCTTATATACCATGAAAGATAATTTAGAATACATTAATTCATTATTTTATAAGGGGTTAACACACGGATTTTGGATAAAAAATCAAAAATATGAAAATATGGTTTTAGTGTATAGTTTCATCGAGCACTTTCATAAGATGATGGTCAAAGAGTTTAGAACCTCTGTTGACTCTGTTTCTTTAGATAATGAAGTTTTTATAATGCTAATTCACTAATATATTCAGTATATGATTTTTTTTGTAAACTAAATATTAAAAAATTAGAATGATTCCTATATACCATGAAAGATAGTTTTGAATACATTAATTCAATAGTTGAATGTGATTTGAAATTTTAAACAAAAGTGAAGAGTATAAACTTCAGTATATAGGACATTTACCTAAAACTCATTATTTTATAAGGGTTTAACCCACGGATTTTGGAAAAAAAAATCAAAAATGTGAAAATCTGGTTTTAGTGTATAGTTTTATCGACATAAGATGATGGTCAAAGAGTTTAGAATCTCTGTTGACTCCGTTTCTTTAGATAATGAAGATTTTATAATGCTTATTCCAATAATCTAGGCAATATATGAAATTTTAGTAAACTAAATATTAAAAAAATTATATTAATTACTATATACCATGAAATATAGTTTAGAATACATTAATTCAAATATAGAATGTGGTTTAAAATTTTTAAACTAGAGTGAAGAGTATAAACTTCAGTATATAGAACATTTACCGAAAACTCATTATTTTAGTGAAATATGAAAATTTCAAAAATATGAAAATCTGGTCTTAGTGTATAGTTTCATCGAGCACTAACATAAGATGATGGTCAAAGAGTTTAGAATCTCTGTTGACCATGTTTCTTTAGATAATGAAGATTTTATAATGCTAATTTCACTTATCTAGTCAGTATATGAAATTTTAGTAAACTAAATATTAAAAATTAAAATGATTCCTATATACCATGAAAGATAGTTTAGAATAAATTAACTCAAATGTAGAGTGTGGTTTCAAAACTTTAAACTAGAGTGAAGAGTGTTAACTTCAGTATATAGAGCATTTACCGAAAACTCATTGTTTTAGAAGGGGTTAACCCACATATTTTGGAAAAAAATCAAAAATATGAAAATCTGGTTTTAGTGTATAGTTTCATCGAGCACTAAAATAAGATGATGGTCAAAGAGTTTAGAACCACTGTTGACTCCGTTTCTTTAGATAATGAAGATTTTATAATGCTTCTTCCACTAATCTAGGCAATATATGAAATTTTAGTAAACTAAATATTAAAAAATTAGAATAATTCCTAAATACCATGAAAGATAGTTTAGAATACATTAATTCAATTGTCAAATGTGGTTTGACATTTTTAAACTAGTGTGAAGAGTATAAACTTCAGTATATAGAGCATTACCGAAAACTCATTATTTTAGAAGGGTAACCCACGGATTTTGAAACAAAATTCAAAAAATGAAAATATGGTTTTAGTGTATATTTCCATTGAGCACTAACATACTATGATGTTCAAAGAGTTTAGAATCTCCGTTGACCCTGTTTCTTTAGGTAATGAAGATTTTATAATGCTAATTTCACTAATCTAGGCAGTATATGAAATTTTAGTAAACTAAATATTAAAAATTAAAATGATTCATATATATCATGAAAGATAGTTTAGAATAACTTAATTCAAATGTTGAATGTCGTTTGAAAATTTTAAACTAGAGTAAAGAGTGATAACTTCAGTACATAGAGCATTTACCGAAAACTCATTATTTTAGAAGGGGTTAACCCACGGATTTTGAAAAAAATTCAAAAATATGAAAATATGGTTTTAGTGTACATTTTCATTGAGCACTAACATAAGATGATGTTCAAAGAGTTTAGAACCTCTGTTGACTCCGTTTCTTGAGATAATGAAGATTTAATAATGCTAATTCCACTAATCTAGGCAGTATATGAAATTTTCTGTAAACTAAATATTAAAAAAATAGAATGATTCCTATATACCATGAAAGATAGTTTTGAATACATTAATTCAATTGTCGAATGTGGTTTGAAATTTTAAACAAAAGTGAAGAGTATAAACTTTAGTATATAGAGTATTTACCTAAAACTCATTATTTTATAAGGGGTTAACCCACGGATTTTGGAAAAATTTCAAAAATATGAAAATGTGGTTTTAGTGTATAGTTTCATCGAGCACTAACATAAGATGATGGTCAAAAAGTTTAGAAACTCTGTTGACCCTGTTTCTTTAGATAATGAAGATTTTATAATGCTAATTGCACTAATCTAGGCAGTACATGAAATTTTAGTAAACTAAATATTAAAAATTTAAAATGATTCCTATATACCATGAAAGATAGTTT
>NC_079515.1:1273191-1412680 GCF_000801105.2 Raphanus sativus | reverse complement strand
CGAATTTCCACTAATCTAGTCAATATATGAAATTTTAGTAAACAAATATTAAAAATTCGAATGATTCATATATACCATGAAAGATAGTTTAGAATACATTAATTCAAATGTAGAATGTGGTTTGAAACTTTTAAACTAGAGTGAAGAGTATAAACTTCAGTATTATAGAGCATTTACCAAAAACTCATTATTTAGAGATGAACTTTGCATATATATATATAAATATATATATATATATATAGTCTGCTTAATAATCAAATGCAAATTTAATGAAATAAATATATGATAAAAGGTAAAAATACATATGACGATTATTAATTGGATCAAACATATAAAAATTTCACATTACTCTGTTTGAATGTTATATAAACATTTGAAAATATGGTTAATGTAAATATATGTGAGTAATGGTATAAACAAAAAATTTATATACATAAAAGCGAAAAATAAATATCCGCGCGGTTGCGTAGATCAAAATCTAGTATTAGTTTAATAAATAAGACAATCAATACGGCTTTAAACTTGCTTCATTATAATATGTAAAAACAAAATTCAAAGTAATTTCAAATATTTTTAGTAGAAAAAATAAGCTAACTTTCACGTCCATCTCTGATAGAATATTGTTCAGTAAGTAATTCTTCAATATTAAAAATACTCGTCAATAATTTATAAGTACTCGTAAGTATCAAGTATAAAACGTAGCAAGCAATTTGCAAATAATTCATGTTTGATCAAGTACTCGAGATAGCAAGTACTCGTTTTTAACAAATCAAATACAAGTCGAAAATTTTATTACTCGTACAAGTCAAATCAAATATCAAGTATACATAAAATAGCGGGTACTCGCCTTGTGCCCAGCCCAGAAGCAATGGAACTAAGAAGGAAACAAAAAATTATCCAGTTCACTATTATCATTCATCCCTATCTGTGGCAATATACAATTCCTTTTGACGGCTAAACTAAGAAGGAAACAAAAAATTATCTGCCTGTTTTGTTTGTAAGAGATAGTGATGCTTTTACTATCAGTGGAAAACTCAAGGAGGAAGATATTATTACCATATAGTCAAAAATAGCAACATGAAAACTCTCCTCTTTAAATATCGGCATTAACATCACATTAGTTTCATCATCTTTTATAAGCTAAAGAAACACCCTCTCCTTTGCTTTTCTCAGAAAGCAAAAGCATCTTTCTAAGTTTCTCTCCGCAGCTACAAGATATGGGGACAAAGGTACAAAGTTCATTTCTTTTTCTTTTTTTTTTCATTCCCATTTAATCAAATCATGCATCACTTGATTTTTAAGATGAGTTTTTTGGCCATGTGATCAGCAAATCGTGGTGCTGAAGGTGACTCTGAGCTCTGATACAGACAGGACCAAAGTGATGGAGATTGCAGGAGCATTACCCGGTAAGTTTAAACAACCAAACAAAACAACATCACACAAAAAAAAAATAGAAAAAAAAAAACACAAAAGCCTAATGAAAAATAATTAATCAATACGTTTTCAGGACTTACGAGCTTGCAGTTTGGGAAAGGCCAAGAGACCCTTACGTTGCAAGGAGAGGATATGGATATAGCTACGCTTGGCGAAACTCTGAAGAAGAAAGTAGGCAAAACTGAGATCTTATCGTTTTCTCAAATCTAATCCCTTTTTTGGTGGTGATGTGTTCTTGGGGGCAACATTTGACATGCTTTCTATTTGCGTTGGTGTTTCCAGTTTCTAGTTTTTATGGATATTTCACTTTTTTTTAAAATCTGTTGTTGAATGAACTCTGTTGCATGATGAAAGAACAACTCCTAACTATTATAAAGACCGTGCTCTACATAAATCTGAAAATTACCTTCACTTGATGCATGTATCCAAGGATAGCACACAGCTACAAACTTCTTAATCTTAGTAGCTACCTGTACTCGAACAGAAAGCTCCTGATTCCCACTATCCCCTCTTGGAACAACTGGTTCCTCTCCAGTGCAGAAGTCAGCTTCGTCAAACCCTTGATCCTCTGCTCCCCATAAACTCTCCCAAAAAAATGGTACTTATCAGAAAGCAGAACCAAGCTTAAAAGGCACAAGCTTGGACTGAGACAGTACCAGAACACAACAGAGAGGATCCTCTGACGTTTCTCTAAACCGGAATGTTAGAACTTCTTTACTGGAATCTTTGCTTCTACAGAGCTTTGTGAAACGAAGCAGAAAAAAAATTGGAGAGAAGAGTATATTATTACGTCGTAAAGCCACGTCAGCAACATTACAGTAGCTGACTCATTAGCCGACAATAGTCCAACTCGACAATGGTTTTAGTGTATAGTTTCATCGAGAACTAACATAAAATGATGGCTAAAGAGTTTAGACCCTCTGTTGACTCTTTTTCTTTAGATAATGAAGATTTTATCATGTTAATTCCACTAATCTAGGCACTATATAAAATTTTAGTAAATTAAATACTAAAAAATTAGAATGATTCCTATATACCATGAAAGACAGTTTCGAATACATTAATTAGTTTTCGAATGTGGTTTGAATTTTTTTTTTTAAAAGTGAAGAGTATAAACTTCAGTATATAGAGTATTTATCGAAAACTCATTATTTTAGAAAGGGTTAACCCACGGATTTGGATAATTTTCAAAAATATGAAAATTTGGTTTTAGTGTATAGTTTCATCGAGCACTAACATAAGATGATGGTCAAATAGTTTATAACCTCTGTTGTCTTCGTTCCCATAGATAATGAAGATTTTATAATGCTAATTACACTAATATAGTCAGTGTATAAAATTTTAGTAAACGAAATATTAAAAAATTAGAATGATTCCTATATACTATGAAAGAGACTTTAGAATAAATTAATTCAAATGTATAATGTGGTTTGAAATTTTTTAAACTAGAGTGAAGAGTATAAACTTCAGTATATAGAGCATTTACCGAAACTCATTATTTTAGAAGGGGTTAACCCACGGATTTTAGAAAAATTTCAACAATATGAAAATCTGGGTTTAGTGTATATTTTCATCGAGCACTAACATAAGATGATGGTCAAAGAGTTTAGAACCTATGTATTCTTCGTTTCTCTAGATAATGGATTTTATAATGTTAATTTCACTAATCTAGTTAGTGTATGAAATTTTAGTAAACTAAATATTAAAAAATTAGAATAATTCCTATATACTATGAAAGATGGTTTAGAATACATTAATTCAATCGTCGAATGTGGTTTGAAACTTTTAAACAAAAGTGAAGAGTATAAACTTCAGTATATAGAGCATTTACCGAAAACTCATTATTTAAGAAGGGGTTAACCCACGGATTTTGAAACAATTTCAAAAAAATAAAAATCCGGTTTTAGTGTATAGTTTTATCGAGCAATAATATAAGATGATGGCAAAGAGTTTAGAACCTCTGTTGTCTTCGTTTCTCTAGATAAAGTAGATTTTATAATGCGAATTCCACTAATCTAGTCAATATATGAAATTTTAGTAAACTAAATATTAAAAAAATCGAATGATTCATATATACCATGAAAGATAGTTTAGAATACATTAATTCAAATGTAGAATGTGGTTTGAAACTTTTAAACTAGAGTGAAGAGTATAAACTTCAGTATATAGAGCATTTACCAAAAACTCATTATTTTAGAGTGAACTTTGCATATATATATATAGTCTGCTTAATAATCAAATGCAAATTTAATGAAATAAATATATGATAAAAGGTAAAAATACATATGACGATTATTAATTGGATCAAACATATAAAAATTCACATTACTCTGTTTGAAATGTTATATAAACATTTGAAAATATGGTTAATGTAAAAAATATATGTGAGTAATGGTATAAACAAAAAATTTATATACATAAAAGCGAAAAATAAATATCCGCGCGGTTGCGTAGATCAAAATCTAGTATTAGTTTAATAAATAAGACAATCAATACGGCTTAAACTCGCTTCATTATAATATGTAAAAAAAAATTCAAAGTAATTTCATATTTTTAGTAGAATAAATAAGCTAACTTTCACGTCCATCTCTGATAGAATATTGTTCAGTAAGTAATTCTTCAATATTAAAAAATACTCGTCAATAATTTATAAGTACTCGTAAGTATCAAGTATAAAACGTAGCAAGCAATTTGCAAATAATTCATGTTTGATCAAGTACTCGAGATAGCAAGTACTCGTTTTTAACAAATCAAATACAAGTCGAAAATTTTATTACTCGTACAAGTCAAATCAAATATCAAGTATACATAAAATAGCGGGTACTCGCCTTGTGCCCAGCCCAGAAGCAATGGAACTAAGAAGGAAACAAAAAATTATCCAGTTCACTATTATCATTCATCCCTATCTGTGCAATATACAATTCCTTTTGACGGCTAAACTAAGAAGGAAACAAAAAATTATCTGCCTGTTTTGTTTGTAAGAGATAGTGATGCTTTTACTATCAGTGGAAAACTCAAGGAGGAAGATATTATTACCATATAGTCAAAATAGCAACATGAAAACTCTCCTCTTTAAATATCGGCATTAACATCACATTAGTTTCATCATCTTTTATAAGCTAAAGAAACACCCTCTCCTTTGCTTTTCTCAGAAAGCAAAAGCATCTTTCTAAGTTTCTCTCCGCAGCTACAAGATATGGGGACAAAGGTACAAAGTTCATTTCTTTTTCTTTTTTTTTCATTCCCATTTAATCAAATCATGCATCACTTGATTTTTAAGATGAGTTTTTTGGCCATGTGATCAGCAAATCGTGGTGCTGAAGGTGACTCTGAGCTCTGATACAGACAGGACCAAAGTGATGGAGATTGCAGGAGCATTACCCGGTAAGTTTAAACAACCAAACAAAACAACATCACACAAAAAAAAATAGAAAAAAAAAAAAACACAAAGCCTAATGAAAAAGAATTAATCAATACGTTTTCAGGACTTACGAGCTTGCAGTTTGGGAAAGGCCAAGAGACCCTTACGTTGCAAGGAGAGGATATGGATATAGCTACGCTTGGCGAAACTCTGAAGAAGAAAGTAGGCAAAACTGAGATCTTATCGTTTTCTCAAATCTAATCCCTTTTTTGGTGGTGATGTGTTCTTGGGGGCAACATTTGACATGCTTTCTATTTGCGTTGGTGTTTCCAGTTTCTAGTTTTTATGGATATTTCACTTTTTTTTAAATCTGTTGTTGAATGAACTCTGTTGCATGATGAAAGAACAACTCCTAACTATTATAAAGACCGTGCTCTCTACATAAATCTGAAAATTACCTTCACTTGATGCATGTATCCAAGGATAGCACACAGCTACAAACTTCTTAATCTTAGTAGCTACCTGTACTCGAACAGAAAGCTCCTGATTCCCACTATCCCCTCTTGGAACAACTGGTTCCTCTCCAGTGCAGAAGTCAGCTTCGTCAAACCCTTGATCCTCTGCTCCACATAAACTCTCCCAAAAAAATGGTACTTATCAGAAAGCAGAACCAAGCTTAAAAGGCACAAGCTTGGACTGAGACAGTACCAGAAACACAACAGAGAGGATCCTCTGACGTTTCTCTAAACCGGAATGTTAGAACTTCTTTACTGGAATCTTTGCTTCTACAGAGCTTCGTGAAACGAAGCAGAAAAAAAAATTGGAGAGAAGAGTATATTATTACGTCGTAAAGCCACGTCAGCAACATTACAGTAGCTGACTCATTAGCCGACAATAGTCCAACTCGACAATAGTCCAACTCGACAATGGTTTTAGTGTATAGTTTCATCGAGAACTAACATAAAATGATGGTTAAAGAGTTTAGACCCTCTGTTGACTCTTTTTCTTTAGATAATGAAGATTTTATCATGTTAATTCCACTAATCTAGGCAGTATATAAAATTTTAGTAAATTAAATACTAAAAAATTAGAATGATTCCTATATACCATGAAAGACAGTTTCGAATACATTAATTCAGTTTTCGAATGTGGTTTGAGATTTTTTTTTAAAAGTGAAGAGTATAAACTTCAGTATATAGAGTATTTATCGAAAACTCATTATTTTAGAAAGGGTTAACCCACGGATTTGGATAATTTTCAAAAATATGAAAATTTGGTTTTAGTGTATAGTTTCATCGAGCACTAACATAAGATGATGGTCAAATAGTTTATAACCTCTGTTGTCTTCGTTTCCATAGATAATGAAGATTTTATAATGCTAATTACACTAATCTAGTCAGTGTATAAAATTTTAGTAAACGAAATATTAAAAAATTAGAATGATTCCTATATACTATGAAAGAGACTTTAGAATACATTAATTCAAATGTATAATGTGGTTTGAAATTTTTAAACTAGAGTGAAGAGTATAAACTTCAGTATATAGAGCATTTACCGAAAACTCATTATTTTAGAAGGGGTTAACCCACGGATTTTAGAAAAATTTCAAAAATATGAAAATCTGGGTTTAGTGTATATTTTCATCGAGCACTAACATAAGATGATGGTCAAAGAGTTTAGAACCTATGTATTCTTCGTTTCTCTAGATAATGAAGATTTTATAATGTTAATTTCACTAATCTAGTTAGTGTATGAAATTTTAGTAAACTAAATATTAAAAAATTAGAATAATTCCTATATACTATGAAAGATGGTTTAGAATACATTAATTCAATCGTCGAATGTGGTTTTAAATTTTTAAACAAAAGTGAAGAGTATAAACTTCAGTATATAGAGCATTTACCGAAAACTCATTATTTAAGAAGGGGTTAACCCACGGATTTTGAAACAATTTCAAAAAAATAAAAATCCGGTTTTAGTGTATAGTTTTATCGAGCAATAACATAAGATGATGGCAAAGAGTTTAGAACCTCTGTTGTCTTCGTTTCTCTAGATAAAGTAGATTTTATAATGTGAATTCCACTAATCTAGTCAATATATGAAATTTTAGTAAACTAAATATTAAAAAATTCGAATGATTCATATATACCATGAAAGATAGTTTAGAATACATTAATTCAAATGTAGAATGTGGTTTGAAACTTTTAAACTAGAGTGAAGAGTATAAACTTCAGTATATAGAGCATTTACCAAAAACTCATTATTTTAGAGTGAACTTTGCATATATATATATATATAGTCTGCTTAATAATCAAATGCAAATTTAATGAAATAAATATATGATAAAAGGTAAAAATACATATGACGATTATTAATTGGATCAAACATATAAAAATTCACATTACTCTGTTTGAAATGTTATATAAACATTTGAAAATATGGTTAATGTAAAAAATATATGTGAGTAATGGTATAAACAAAAAATTTATATACATAAAAGCGAAAAATAAATATCCGCGCGGTTGCGTAGATCAAAATCTAGTATTAGTTTAATAAATAAGACAATCAATACGGCTTAAACTCGCTTCATTATAATATGTAAAAAAAAATTCAAAGTAATTTCATATTTTTAGTAGAATAAATAAGCTAACTTTCACGTCCATCTCTGATAGAATATTGTTCAGTAAGTAATTCTTCAATATTAAAAAATACTCGTCAATAATTTATAAGTACTCGTAAGTATCAAGTATAAAACGTAGCAAGCAATTTGCAAATAATTCATGTTTGATCAAGTACTCGAGATAGCAAGTACTCGTTTTTAACAAATCAAATACAAGTCGAAAATTTTATTACTCGTACAAGTCAAATCAAATATCAAGTATACATAAAATAGCGGGTACTCGCCTTGTGCCCAGCCCAGAAGCAATGGAACTAAGAAGGAAACAAAAAATTATCCAGTTCACTATTATCATTCATCCCTATCTGTGCAATATACAATTCCTTTTGACGGCTAAACTAAGAAGGAAACAAAAAATTATCTGCCTGTTTTGTTTGTAAGAGATAGTGATGCTTTTACTATCAGTGGAAAACTCAAGGAGGAAGATATTATTACCATATAGTCAAAATAGCAACATGAAAACTCTCCTCTTTAAATATCGGCATTAACATCACATTAGTTTCATCATCTTTTATAAGCTAAAGAAACACCCTCTCCTTTGCTTTTCTCAGAAAGCAAAAGCATCTTTCTAAGTTTCTCTCCGCAGCTACAAGATATGGGGACAAAGGTACAAAGTTCATTTCTTTTTCTTTTTTTTTCATTCCCATTTAATCAAATCATGCATCACTTGATTTTTAAGATGAGTTTTTTGGCCATGTGATCAGCAAATCGTGGTGCTGAAGGTGACTCTGAGCTCTGATACAGACAGGACCAAAGTGATGGAGATTGCAGGAGCATTACCCGGTAAGTTTAAACAACCAAACAAAACAACATCACACAAAAAAAAATAGAAAAAAAAAAAACACAAAGCCTAATGAAAAAGAATTAATCAATACGTTTTCAGGACTTACGAGCTTGCAGTTTGGGAAAGGCCAAGAGACCCTTACGTTGCAAGGAGAGGATATGGATATAGCTACGCTTGGCGAAACTCTGAAGAAGAAAGTAGGCAAAACTGAGATCTTATCGTTTTCTCAAATCTAATCCCTTTTTTGGTGGTGATGTGTTCTTGGGGGCAACATTTGACATGCTTTCTATTTGCGTTGGTGTTTCCAGTTTCTAGTTTTTATGGATATTTCACTTTTTTTTAAATCTGTTGTTGAATGAACTCTGTTGCATGATGAAAGAACAACTCCTAACTATTATAAAGACCGTGCTCTACATAAATCTGAAAATTACCTTCACTTGATGCATGTATCCAAGGATAGCACACAGCTACAAACTTCTTAATCTTAGTAGCTACCTGTACTCGAACAGAAAGCTCCTGATTCCCACTATCCCCTCTTGGAACAACTGGTTCCTCTCCAGTGCAGAAGTCAGCTTCGTCAAACCCTTGATCCTCTGCTCCCCATAAACTCTCCCAAAAAAATGGTACTTATCAGAAAGCAGAACCAAGCTTAAAAGGCACAAGCTTGGACTGAGACAGTACCAGAAACACAACAGAGAGGATCCTCTGACGTTTCTCTAAACCGGAATGTTAGAACTTCTTTACTGGAATCTTTGCTTCTACAGAGCTTTGTGAAACGAAGCAGAAAAAAAAATTGGAGAGAAGAGTATATTATTACGTCGTAAAGCCACGTCAGCAACATTACAGTAGCTGACTCATTAGCCGACAATAGTCCAACTCGACAATGGTTTTAGTGTATAGTTTCATCGAGAACTAACATAAAATGATGGTTAAAGAGTTTAGACCCTCTGTTGACTCTTTTTCTTTAGATAATGAAGATTTTATCATGTTAATTCCACTAATCTAGGCAGTATATAAAATTTTAGTAAATTAAATACTAAAAAATTAGAATGATTCCTATATACCATGAAAGACAGTTTCGAATACATTAATTTAGTTTTCGAATGTGGTTTGAATTTTTTTTTTTAAAAGTGAAGAGTATAAACTTCAGTATATAGAGTATTTATCGAAAACTCATTATTTTAGAAAGGGTTAACCCACGGATTTGGATAATTTTCAAAAATATGAAAATTTGGTTTTAGTGTATAGTTTCATCGAGCACTAACATAAGATGATGGTCAAATAGTTTATAACCTCTGTTGTCTTCGTTTCCATAGATAATGAAGATTTTATAATGCTAATTACACTAATCTAGTCAGTGTATAAAATTTTAGTAAACGAAATATTAAAAAATTAGAATGATTCCTATATACTATGAAAGAGACTTTAGAATAAATTAATTCAAATGTATAATGTGGTTTGAAATTTTTAAACTAGAGTGAAGAGTATAAACTTCAGTATATAGAGCATTTACCGAAACTCATTATTTTAGAAGGGGTTAACCCACGGATTTTAGAAAAATTTCAACAATATGAAAATCTGGGTTTAGTGTATATTTTCATCGAGCACTAACATAAGATGATGGTCAAAGAGTTTAGAACCTATGTATTCTTCGTTTCTCTAGATAATGGATTTTATAATGTTAATTTCACTAATCTAGTTAGTGTATGAAATTTTAGTAAACTAAATATTAAAAAATTAGAATAATTCCTATATACTATGAAAGATGGTTTAGAATACATTAATTCAATCGTCGAATGTGGTTTGAAATTTTTAAACAAAAGTGAAGAGTATAAACTTCAGTATATAGAGCATTTACCGAAAACTCATTATTTAACAAGGGGTTAACCCACGGATTTTGAAACAATTTCAAAAAAATAAAAATCCGGTTTTAGTGTATAGTTTTATCGAGCAATAATATAAGATGATGGCAAAGAGTTTAGAACCTCTGTTGTCTTCGTTTCTCTAGATAAAGTAGATTTTATAATGCGAATTCCACTAATCTAGTCAATATATGAAATTTTAGTAAACTAAATATTAAAAAAATCGAATGATTCATATATACCATGAAAGATAGTTTAGAATACATTAATTCAAATGTAGAATGTGGTTTGAAACTTTTAAACTAGAGTGAAGAGTATAAACTTCAGTATATAGAGCATTTACCAAAAACTCATTATTTTAGAGTGAACTTTGCATATATATATAGTCTGCTTAATAATCAAATGCAAATTTAATGAAATAAATATATGATAAAAGGTAAAAATACATATGACGATTATTAATTGGATCAAACATATAAAAATTCACATTACTCTGTTTGAAATGTTATATAAACATTTGAAAATATGGTTAATGTAAAAAATATATGTGAGTAATGGTATAAACAAAAAATTTATATACATAAAAGCGAAAAATAAATATCCGCGCGGTTGCGTAGATCAAAATCTAGTATTAGTTTAATAAATAAGACAATCAATACGGCTTAAACTCGCTTCTTTATAATATGTAAAAAAAAATTCAAAGTAATTTCATATTTTTAGTAGAATAAATAAGCTAACTTTCACGTCCATCTCTGATAGAATATTGTTCAGTAAGTAATTCTTCAATATTAAAAAATACTCGTCAATAATTTATAAGTACTCGTAAGTATCAAGTATAAAACGTAGCAAGCAATTTGCAAATAATTCATGTTTGATCAAGTACTCGAGATAGCAAGTACTCGTTTTTAACAAATCAAATACAAGTCGAAAATTTTATTACTCGTACAAGTCAAATCAAATATCAAGTATACATAAAATAGCGGGTACTCGCCTTGTGCCCAGCCCAGAAGCAATGGAACTAAGAAGGAAACAAAAAATTATCCAGTTCACTATTATCATTCATCCCTATCTGTGCAATATACAATTCCTTTTGACGGCTAAACTAAGAAGGAAACAAAAAATTATCTGCCTGTTTTGTTTGTAAGCGATAGTGATGCTTTTACTATCAGTGGAAAACTCAAGGAGGAAGATATTATTACCATATAGTCAAAATAGCAACATGAAAACTCTCCTCTTTAAATATCGGCATTAACATCACATTAGTTTCATCATCTTTTATAAGCTAAAGAAACACCCTCTCCTTTGCTTTTCTCAGAAAGCAAAAGCATCTTTCTAAGTTTCTCTCCGCAGCTACAAGATATGGGGACAAAGGTACAAAGTTCATTTCTTTTTCTTTTTTTTTCATTCCCATTTAATCAAATCATGCATCACTTGATTTTTAAGATGAGTTTTTTGGCCATGTGATCAGCAAATCGTGGTGCTGAAGGTGACTCTGAGCTCTGATACAGACAGGACCAAAGTGATGGAGATTGCAGGAGCATTACCCGGTAAGTTTAAACAACCAAACAAAACAACATCACACAAAAAAAAATAGAAAAAAAAAAAAACACAAAGCCTAATGAAAAAGAATTAATCAATACGTTTTCAGGACTTACGAGCTTGCAGTTTGGGAAAGGCCAAGAGACCCTTACGTTGCAAGGAGAGGATATGGATATAGCTACGCTTGGCGAAACTCTGAAGAAGAAAGTAGGCAAAACTGAGATCTTATCGTTTTCTCAAATCTAATCCCTTTTTTGGTGGTGATGTGTTCTTGGGGGCAACATTTGACATGCTTTCTATTTGCGTTGGTGTTTCCAGTTTCTAGTTTTTATGGATATTTCACTTTTTTAAAAATCTGTTGTTGAATGAACTCTGTTGCATGATGAAAGAACAACTCCTAACTATTATAAAGACCGTGCTGGCTCTACATAAATCTGAAAATTACCTTCACTTGATGCATGTATCCAAGGATAGCACACAGCTACAAACTTCTTAATCTTAGTAGCTACCTGTACTCGAACAGAAAGCTCCTGATTCCCACTATCCCCTCTTGGAACAACTGGTTCCTCTCCAGTGCAGAAGTCAGCTTCGTCAAACCCTTGATCCTCTGCTCCACATAAACTCTCCCAAAAAAATGGTACTTATCAGAAAGCAGAACCAAGCTTAAAAGGCACAAGCTTGGACTGAGACAGTACCAGAAACACAACAGAGAGGATCCTCTGACGTTTCTCTAAACCGGAATGTTAGAACTTCTTTACTGGAATCTTTGCTTCTACAGAGCTTCGTGAAACGAAGCAGAAAAAAAATTGGAGAGAAGAGTATATTATTACGTCGTAAAGCCACGTCAGCAACATTACAGTAGCTGACTCATTAGCCGACAATAATCCAACTCGACAATAGTCCAACTCGACAATGGTTTTAGTGTATAGTTTCATCGAGAACTAACATAAAATGATGGTTAAAGAGTTTAGACCCTCTGTTGACTCTTTTTCTTTTGATAATGAAGATTTTATCATGTTAATTCCACTAATCTAGGCAGTATATAAAATTTTAGTAAATTAAATACTAAAAAATTAGAATGATTCCTATATACCATGAAAGACAGTTTCGAATACATTAATTCAGTTGTCGAATGTGGTTTGAGATTTTTTTTAAAAAAGTGAAGAGTATAAACTTCAGTATATAGAGTATTTATCGAAAACTCATTATTTTAGAAAGGGTTAACCCACGGATTTGGATAATTTTCAAAAATATGAAAATTTGGTTTTAGTGTATAGTTTCATCGAGCACTAACATAAGATGATGGTCAAATAGTTTATAACCTCTGTTGTCTTCGTTTTCATAGATAATGAAGATTTTATAATGCTAATTACACTAATCTAGTCAGTGTATAAAATTTTAGTAAACGAAATATTAAAAAATTAGAATGATTCCTATATACTATGAAAGAGACTTTAGAATACATTAATTCAAATGTATAATGTGGTTTGAAATTTTTAAACTAGAGTGAAGAGTATAAACTTCAGTATATAGAGCATTTACCGAAAACTCATTATTTTAGAAGGGGTTAACCCACGGATTTTAGAAAAATTTCAAAAATATGAAAATCTGGGTTTAGTGTATATTTTCATCGAGCACTAACATAAGATGATGGTCAAAGAGTTTAGAACCTATGTATTCTTCGTTTCTCTAGATAATGAAGATTTTATAATGTTAATTTCACTAATCTAGTTAGTGTATGAAATTTTAGTAAACTAAATATTAAAAAATTAGAATAATTCCTATATACTATGAAAGATGGTTTAGAATACATTAATTCAATCGTCGAATGTGGTTTAAATTTTTAAACAAAAGTGAAGAGTATAAACTTCAGTATATAGAGCATTTACCGAAAACTCATTATTTAAGAAGGGGTTAACCCACGGATTTTGAAACAATTTCAAAAAAATAAAAATCCGGTTTTAGTGTATAGTTTTATCGAGCAATAACATAAGATGATGGCAAAGAGTTTAGAACCTCTGTTGTCTTCGTTTCTCTAGATAAAGTAGATTTTATAATGTGAATTCCACTAATCTAGTCAATATATGAAATTTTAGTAAACTAAATATTAAAAAATTCGAATGATTCATATATACCATGAAAGATAGTTTAGAATACATTAATTCAAATGTAGAATGTGGTTTGAAACTTTTAAACTAGAGTGAAGAGTATAAACTTCAGTATATAGAGCATTTACCAAAAACTCATTATTTTAGAGTGAACTTTGCATATATATATATATATAGTCTGCTTAATAATCAAATGCAAATTTAATGAAATAAATATATGATAAAAGGTAAAAATACATATGACGATTATTAATTCGATCAAACATATAAAAATTCACATTACTCTGTTTGAAATGTTATATAAACATTTGAAAATATGGTTAATGTAAAAAATATATGTGAGTAATGGTATAAACAAAAAATTTATATACATAAAAGCGAAAAATAAATATCCGCGCGGTTGCGTAGATCAAAATCTAGTATTAGTTTAATAAATAAGACAATCAATACGGCTTAAACTCGCTTCATTATAATATGTAAAAAAAAATTCAAAGTAATTTCATATTTTTAGTAGAATAAATAAGCTAACTTTCACGTCCATCTCTGATAGAATATTGTTCAGTAAGTAATTCTTCAATATTAAAAAATACTCGTCAATAATTTATAAGTACTCGTAAGTATCAAGTATAAAACGTAGCAAGCAATTTGCAAATAATTCATGTTTGATCAAGTACTCGAGATAGCAAGTACTCGTTTTTAACAAATCAAATACAAGTCGAAAATTTTATTACTCGTACAAGTCAAATCAAATATCAAGTATACATAAAATAGCGGGTACTCGCCTTGTGCCCAGCCCAGAAGCAATGGAACTAAGAAGGAAACAAAAAATTATCCAGTTCACTATTATCATTCATCCCTATCTGTGCAATATACAATTCCTTTTGACGGCTAAACTAAGAAGGAAACAAAAAATTATCTGCCTGTTTTGTTTGTAAGAGATAGTGATGCTTTTACTATCAGTGGAAAACTCAAGGAGGAAGATATTATTACCATATAGTCAAAATAGCAACATGAAAACTCTCCTCTTTAAATATCGGCATTAACATCACATTAGTTTCATCATCTTTTATAAGCTAAAGAAACACCCTCTCCTTTGCTTTTCTCAGAAAGCAAAAGCACCTTTCTAAGTTTCTCTCCGCAGCTACAAGATATGGGGACAAAGGTACAAAGTTCATTTCTTTTTCTTTTTTTTTCATTCCCATTTAATCAAATCATGCATCACTTGATTTTTAAGATGAGTTTTTTGGCCATGTGATCAGCAAATCGTGGTGCTGAAGGTGACTCTGAGCTCTGATACAGACAGGACCAAAGTGATGGAGATTGCAGGAGCATTACCCGGTAGGTTTAAACAACCAAACAAAACAACATCACACAAAAAAAAATAGAAAAAAAAAAAAACACAAAGCCTAATGAAAAAGAATTAATCAATACGTTTTCAGGACTTACCAGCTTGCAGTTTGGGAAAGGCCAAGAGACCCTTACGTTGCAAGGAGAGGATATGGATATAGCTACGCTTGGCGAAACTCTGAAGAAGAAAGTAGGCAAAACTGAGATCTTATCGTTTTCTCAAATCTAATCCCTTTTTTGGTGGTGATGTGTTCTTGGGGGCAACATTTGACATGCTTTCTATTTGCGTTGGTGTTTCCAGTTTCTAGTTTTTATGGATATTTCACTTGTTTTTAAATCTGTTGTTGAATGAACTTTGTTGCATGATGAAAGAACAACTCCTAACTATTATAAAGACCGTGCTGGCTCTACATAAATCTGAAAATTACCTTCACTTGATGCATGTATCAAAGGATAGCACACAGCTACAAACTTCTTAATCTTAGTAGCTACCTGTACTCGAACAGAAAGCTCCTGATTCCCACTATCCCCTCTTGGAACAACTGGTTCCTCTCCAGTGCAGAAGTCAGCTTCATCAAACCCTTGATCCTCTGCTCCCCATAAACTCTCCCAAAAAAAAAATGGTACTTATCAGAAAGCAGAACCAAGCTTAAAAGGCACAAGCTTGGACTGAGACAGTACCAGAAACACAACAGAGCTTTGTGAAACGAAACAGAAAAAAAAATTGGAGAGAAGAGTAAATTATTAGGTCGTAAAGCCACGTCAGCAACATTACAGTAGCTGACTCATCAGCCGACAATAGTCCAACTAGACAATGGTTTGTCCACGTCATCTCATCACCATTTTAAAAGTTGATTAGTTGGTTCTGGTGTGAGAGATTCACATAAAAGCAAGAAAGAGGAAGAGTAACGAACACGTTTTGTACAAAACCCTAACTTTAGTTCCAAGAGAAACATGTCTCCTATACAAAAAGAAACTTCAAGCTCAAGTCACTGTGTCAGTAATCAGTATCATAACTTCCAACTTGTGCAGATCAGGATATGTCTTTAATCTTCTCTAACTCGTTTCTTAGTAGCCCCAGAGAAAGATCCGCTCTGATCCAGTGTGCTAGAAGAACCACTCTGCAGTTTCTGCGAAAGGTTTGTTGATGGAGCTGAAGTGTTGTCGGCTTCTGGCATTGATGATGAGCCAGAAGAAGAGCCTATTTTCTTCTCTTGCATCTTCTGTTGTTGTTTCTCAATCATCATCTGGAGATACCGACCTTGTTCCTCAATTTGTAACTGCAGTGTTCTTTGGACCTGCATTGCATTAAGACCAACATCATCAGACAAAAACCAAAACATTAGGAATCTGCAAAAGAAAGAGTATAAGGACACATTTGTTTTTTCATTTTGACGCAGTTGGAATCATACCTCAAGTTGCTCGTGGAGTTTTTTCTGAACTTCCATCTGTAATCGTAGAGCTTCAGTGATTTCAATGCTCCTGAAGAAGAAGAAACACACAAAGTACAAAATCGTCAGTATTAAGTACAAACTTCCTTGTGTTTGTTCACACAAGGAAGAGGTAAAGTTTAAGCTTACGTCTTCAAGTCAATAGATTTGATATCTTCAATGGTCTTCAACGTCTTCAGTGGAGGCTTTTCTGTTCAAACAAGTAAAAAAATATTCAGTATAAAGACTTGTTTCCTCACACACAAGATCTCTTAGATGGGCATCAAAGCTATTTCCATAGTAGCATTACCAAAGGCTATTAGAGTACCTGTATCTACTGAAAGCTCCGGTTTATACCTTGCCGTTCTGTATTTCTGGATACAAGTCAACAATTTAAAGACAGCTCAGATGAGAAAATGAGATTAGGTAAAAGCATACAAACCAAAAAAAAGAACAGAGATAAAAAGAACCTGCAAATGGCTTTTGACATGATAAATGGTCAGCCCTGGGCTATTGATGAGCTTCAGTACAGCCTTAGGTGTGGCTCCTATTTTTTTGCAATAATAAGTTGTTGAGCTAAAAAATTTGCAGGCATTAGAAGAGAAAAGGAAACAAAAAGAGAGCTCACGCACGTTCGCTACCGCCGAGCTGATTGATAGCATCGACAAACGCTTCATGTAGTTCAGGTGTCCAACGCATCCGTTGCTTAGATGTCATTGAACTAGCCTGTGGGCTTTTGGCGCTAGATGAATCCACCTGATGATGCTGATGAGTACTTACTACTACTACCTCTTGCCTAGCTATCTCACAAGAGGGTGCTGGTATCTGCTAACACATCAAGAGAGCTTTTCTTGATTAGAATCTCCAGGTCAGTAGATAGATATAGAGAAACGAAACAAACCTTTGAATCTTGGTTGAGGACGTTAGGATCACCTAGAAGGTCTGACCAATTAGGTTCCAGACCATCATCATCAACAGAGATCATCTGATTAGCCCAGTCCGGCCATTCGGTTTTGGCTCTGCTGCTGCTCTCTGCTTGTGGATCCGGAACAGGAAAGTCAAAGAACCCTTGAAGCTGGTCTTCAGGCCAGCTCATATCCTTCTGCTCTTGAGTTTGATTAGTCACCGGCAAGGATTGTGTTTCCACTGAGACATGAGGAACTGATTGTCTGGTCTGGGAGGAGCTTCTTTCGTTTGCTGAAACGTACACGCTATTGCAGTATCCAGAAGAACTACCACCACCAGAGACCAGAGGAAACACTTGACAGGGTACAGGGTTGTTCATCAGCTCCGGTCCTGACGATGAAACCCACAAAGAGTTAGGAAACTTATGGTGGTTGTATCTCTCATCTAGAGTTGTAGGAAGAAGAGGGAAAAAGGAAGACATAGCAGTTGGAAAACCGAAACCGCCGTTAAGTGTCATAGAAGAAATATTAGTTTAGAAATATTAACAAAGAAGTGTGTATTGGCTTTAGCAAATGACATGAGACTCACTATCAGTAACTTATATACACAGAAGATGAATCTAAAGGACATGAACTGTTGAATAAAATTCTTATCTTTACTTTTTTTCTTTTGAAACACAAATTCTTATCTTTACTTATTTTAACAAAAAAAACTCTCAAAGATTCTTCACTTTTTGAACACATACATTGCCATAATCTTCTTCACTTTTTTGGCTTTACTTCAAATAAAAAAAAAGTACTTAACGCAAGAGGAAAGATTAAAAAGGGAACAAGAAGAAAAAGATTATATTCTTATCCAAAACAAAACTTGTTTCAGCCATGAACCAAAGAGGAAGCTATCATGAAGAAGATAGATGCATCAAAATCACAAATAAGGAAGGGACCACAAAATTAAGATATTGGAATCAAATGCAAGCAATTGGGAACGTCTCATTTGGGAAAAAAAAAGCAATATGGCTTTTGGTAAACCACAGAGACGTGTTCAATATGAGCACATTTTATCATTCAATCAAACCCCTTATCAAAATTGACACCTCCTCAAGGAACAAAGAATCTTACAGACAACCAAATCGGATAGAAAATAGCTTGACCAGTGAATAGAAATGATTCTTAGAAGATCACAACAAGTCACAATCTTAAGACTGAACCTTCTTATCCTCCATGAAAAAATCATACCTTTTGCTTTAAAATTTTCAAAAAAAAGAAAAAAAAAACGAACATAGGGTGAGTCAAGTGGCAAAGCTAATGACTTTTATAACAGATTAAACGGTCAACTAATGAGTATTCATCGCTAAAGGAAAATTTAATCTAACAATACCGAAACACACACAAACCTAAGAAGCTGCCGACAGTAAATGGATTATGGGATCATCTTCTCACACTCAAAAAAAAGGAAAGAAGAAAAAGGACAGAATCTTCTTACTCGACCGAGCACTAAGAGCAGAGCAGAGCAACACAGAATCCAATACCAAATCAAAAACCGAAAAAGAGCTTTTATCCTTGAATGATTGAACTTAACGGAAAAAAACTTGTTATTCTCTCCTGAAATATTTGAGAAGACTATAAAAGGAGATGATTCATGTAGAGCAGAGTCAATAGATGTTTTCTCTGCCGTAGAAGATATCGAAAGGCCGTGTTATAAAAATGAAGCGTTATGGGGTCCATCTGATGTTTGCTTCTATTTTGATTGGTCCAGTGTTGCTCGGTGCTTATTACGTCAAGGCACTACCCCGAAATTCATTTTTAGGCATTTTCATAATGTTTGACCTAACCTAGTTGTAGTTTAATCTTTAAAATTTGCTTGAATTAATTGATTTTCTATTAAAATAAAATTGAAAAATTAAGATCTATATTATCCATTGAAAGTGATAGAAAAAAAAATTTTAGAACATTTTCTTCAAACAATACCTAATCATGTTAGTACACGAAATTAAGCATATACTAGATTATAATTCGTTTTTAAAATGACAGATATATTTTTTATATTTGTATTTTTAGTCATATTTATGTTTTTATTTGTATAATATTTCTGATTAAAAATTGAACCATGTTTATATCAATGGGCTGTTTTAATAGAATAGACTTAAGCCCATTTCACATGTTTCCATTCAGCTAAAAATAATACATATAATGTAGTAAGAGATTATCATTCGGCATCGTCTCGGGTTTATTGGGCTGGTCAGTCTCATTTCCTAGAGAATTACATGTTTCTTTTGTGCCAAAATGAGCCTATATCGATACTGATACGATTTCTAAACGCCCTACAAAAATTAGAGAATCGAAGCCCAAACTCAACCAGAGTGTGAATTATTCTTGCTGAGTACAAACATCCAGATTAACTCAACTCTACCAGAGGAAGAACCAGTCCACATATCTTGTTTGATTTGACACACAAACTAAAATCTCACTGGCAAAATTAAACGTTGAACAAAACCACAATATAAGTAGATAACTAGAATCGAGATTAAGGGATAACACAAGTCTAAGACGAAAACAAAGCATCCTCAAAAGAGGTCTGATAAAACGTTCAACAAACACAAAAAAAAAAAAAGATCTTAAACGATGGCGTTAGCAGCACTAGCGATCCTCGGCCACAGGTCAGCACACTCCTTTCCGATTGGTCCAGTGATAGCAGATCCTATACACAAAACATAGATTCATCAGCTACCAAAATAAAATGATAACTTCAAAACCAAATAGACATTTCTGTATGCAATAAACATGAAATTGCTACCTTTCATTTCACCCTTGGGATTGACAATGACACCAGCATTATCTGCAATTAACCACAAACTTTGATAAGACTTTCAGCAACAATAGACAAAAGACAGATGAAGACATGATAGAAATGGTTAGTTACCCTCGAAGTACATGAAGACACCATCCTTTCGGCGCCAAGGCTTCCTCTGCCTAACAATGACAGCTGGCATAACCTTCTTACGGAGATCAGGTTTTCCTTTCTTCACGGTAGCCATCACCATGTCACCGACGCAAGCGGACGGCAAACGGTTAAGACGACCCTTGATACCTTTGACAGAGATGATGTAAAGGTTCTTGGCTCCGGTGTTGTCAGCACAGTTCACGGTGGCTGCCACTGGAAGACCCAGTGACATCCTGAACTTGTTTCCAGAGGTTCCTCCTCTTCCTATCAAACATACCAAAACAAAACATCACAGATGAGCAACACTATATATATCAACATCTAATCATATGATTCACGACAAAGTTATATACGTAATCCTTGAGACTAATGCAAGTTGATGGAAACGCAGATTCAGCTTCGTAAATGACTACCAAACATGAATCTTACAAGTGTATAGAATTAAAGCTGATAAACCCTAGATCTTCAATATGCGAGCATAAGAATAAGAAGTCTTGACATAAGGAATAGATTGTTACCTCGCTTCGACATGGTTGCAGAGTAACAGGCTCTCTCGTTGGGAAGAGTTCGACGGCAGTGAGAAGACGGGTATTTATGTTGTTATACTAGGGTTTTCTATAACTATTTTCTGCTGACCTGGCTTTATTATTTGGGCCTGAAAAGCTTACCAGTAAGCCCATTAATGCAATACCATTTGGTTTTTCTTTTCTCACAATTATCTTCTTCACACTCTTTTCAAATGCAATACCATTTGGCATGTTTGAAAGTTGATTGTAACAATGCATCATTATAATGCGTTCTTCTTCAGATTAACCATTATAGAATTAATTCACTTACTTCGAATTTTTCCATCACATTCTTTTTTACACTCTAGAACCCTTGAAAAGGAACCATAACCAATATATTTCATTAAAGAAGACCTTAAATATTAATATATTGACATTTGACAATGAAATCTCTAGAACAACCATTAACAAATGAGTTTATTTGGTTACCCAACATAACTCTTATTTCGGTGTAAACAATCTCTGTCAGCTTACTGTGAAGAATCTACTCAGTTCAGATCATTTTACCAAAGAAGAGATGTTGCGACCATGACACTTCTCTGTATATTAAGCTGAGCTCAGAATGGGATCAAAGTGTAGGTGTGTCATGTGTTTTCTAAATGGAACTAACAACTCTAATATGATCACCCCTCATTTGCGCTTTACTGCCACCGCTTTGGAACCTGCGTTACAAGATTTTGCAGGTGGTTAGTAAACACACACAACGACTAAATGATTCATTCACTAATTATAATGGGATCAAAATCTTTAGGGAAGGCAAACTATTTGATCAGGGACAACTGATGCCCTATCTTGTCAGAAGACTAGGACAATTTTCTCACCTGCTTGTTTTTTAGCAGGAACAACCTTTCTTCTTTCTCCCGACTTGCCTCCAGATCCTGCTGACATATATCCCCACCATAATGCATAATTAGCCAAGAAAACTCAGTTTTCCCTGAACCAATGTATTTTACGGAATGTTGGGTATCTCTTACCGAACAAAAACAAGTTCTAACTTAGAATCTGTGTGCATACTAAAAGATGCAAGCCAATGCTCTGTCGTAAAAGACTTGAATAACTAAGGCAATGTGTAAAGATAACTGACCTTTTGGCATTTTGTCTCTGCATAATTCGCTTCCGCAGCAACATTTAAATGCCTTCACGGGATGACTTTCATCATGGAAATCTATCAAGTAATCCTGCGCTTTCAAAAAACACGGATTAGTTGAACGGAGCATGTGTCATCCCAGGAACATAGTAGACGTGTTTGGTCCATCTCAATTCGTGGAGTCATTTATAGACACTGAAGATATATATATATATATAATGGCAAAAATCAACAGCATGTTTAGTTTTTAGGATATATTTTTCTACAGTTTCTTAGCCAGATAGCTTAGTCATGGTGCTTACCCATGTCAGTTCATCCATGGCCTTCACGTCTCGAATAGTAAAGAAGGCAATCTGAACATGGCCAAACACAGAATAATCCTTTAAGCTCGCTTGGAAAAAAAAAATGCTCCAACACTTGGTGCTTTGAGGAGGATCAGGTTAGAGTGTGGAAGTCATATGCTTACATGATAATAATGTCTGTCAGGAGTCTCTATTTGTACCGGAATATCAATCAAGTTTGCATCCTCACATCTGCATCAACAATAAAGTTCAGAAGAACGATAAACACTCAAGGGAAGCACCAATAAAGAAACATAGCACAAGGAGAGTTGATTGGTAGGTACTACCTGTGATTGACAAACCTAGCGACATTCCCACAGATTGTGGCATCCAGGCAGAGAGCTTCTTCATCTTTCAAATCCTTTTCAGAACCCCAGTCTGCATCCAGAGTTACAGGATATGTATGCCGTTCACTAGTAGATCTTATGTTCCGCTCGTACAACTCCGTATTGGTCAGTATTTCACCAATGTATTCAAAGACAAAGGTTCCTTTCGGCAAGTCTTGCAGTGTTCTAATACCCCATCCTTTCCCTTCTTGGGTAAAGTAAACCTGAAACATATATTTTGCTTGTCAACCAAACGTAAAGACATGTAGAAACTAAAGTAGCATCTCCCAGAAATGTTACCTGCAGTTGGCACCTTATCCCTCTCTGCACTACTCGGTTTCCACACATCATATCACATCCACACTTTCTCCAGCACTCCTTAATAAACTTCCTGATCAAGTGTCCTTCACACTTTCCATTATCTCTCTCTAACGGGCAGACTTGGCAGTAAAACTTACTGAACGTATCAGGTGCCTTTTTCATCTTAATACAAGTGTCCAAAAACTCCTCCCTAACCAACCCTTCTTTAGTATACGCATACTCCCCGCTGGTTTCACGAGCACAAGCACACGGAAAATCAGCCGAAAGACAGTCCCCATTGCAGCTCGCGCAGCAATCATCATCAGAAATCCGTGCAAGAGACACATGCAAGTAAGCATTTTGGTACACAATGTTGTGAGGGATGTAAGTAAACTTGGGCACTTGCTCACTCCCAACCTCATCAACCAGAGATATCTCAACGCTCTCCGAACCTTTCGTTATGTCACGAATAATGGCTTTATATCTCTTCTTGCGAACACCATCGCTGGTCTGTGACTGCTTCTGGACGCCTTCCTCACTGGACGAACCTGATTTTGCAGAACGGGTTTCGTATTTTCTCTTCAGAGTAGCGGGAGAGTCAACACTCTTCCCTCTGTTAGACGAACCTTGGCTTTGCTTCTTCAGAGCAGCACTATGAGGAGAGTCAAAGACATTGATCACATGACTCTTCCCTCTACTGCTGCCGTTAGATGAAGTTTCTGTTTGCTTCTTCTTCTTCTTCTTATCCTCTTCTTCTTCTTCTTCATCAAGAGAGTAGATAGCATCGATCAACGCGGTGTAGTTATCAAGTTTTATGAGATTCCAATTCTCACCGTTCTCTTGGAGTAGCTTCTTAAGCACTGGGAGTGTCTTCTCATCGGGGATCTTCAGTTCTCTTGTTATCTCACAAGCTTTGCGTACTCTCTCGTCGTCGGTGAGCATATCGATATCACTTCCACAGGAAACTGCAAAAAATTTACACATAAAAAAAAACAAATCAAATCATTAAAATGTGAAATTCAAAACTCATCAATTCAAAACTCATCACTGATCAAAGCGAACTCTCACTAATTACAAAAAAAAAAAAAACAAATCTCAACGGCGGATGCAGAATCATCAGATCAACGAGGATAAGAGTTTCCAAATTTTTTGGAGTTTGAAGCCTCTAAACAAATCCAAAAAGAAATCGCCGAATCTCGAAACTAATATAGAGAGGCCTAAAGTAATCGGAGATTTCGCGGAGTAAAGAGATCACATTGAGCAAAAACGAGTAAGAGCTTGCAGTAGAAACGAAGTGAAAAAAAAAGACCTCGGTGGTTGGCGGGGAGAGTCACTATTCAAGCGGAAGCTTCTGGAATTGAGAAGCCTTAATCACACAATTGAGGAAGCAGATTGAATTGCATGCACTTGCAGAGATGATATCGAATCTTATTATCTGAGACCAAGGAAAAAAATATATTTTAAAAAAAATTACTAAAAAAGTAAATAGGATCTATTCACAGAGTCAGAGAATCCGATTCACGGCGGAGTACATTGTTTGTTTAGATATTTTCTTCTTTTGTTTTTCTTACTGAAGAGAGAGAGAGACTGTCTTTATTATGTTTGTAGGCCCATTGACTTATAGAGGCCCAAAAACGCGTATAATAACTCTTTTTCTTTTTATGTACAAACGTTGACGTATTACGCTCAAATTTGGATTCAGCCCAGACTGAACCTACCCAACAGCACTCTTTAACATCGGTTAAGGTCACATTAGACTCAAGTTTCCTGTTAATTTGGATTTATATAGTTCAACTGACCACAAGCTCCATTTCTCAGTTGACCACAATGCATATTCTCCTACGTTTTCTAAACAATTTATTACTATCTCACGTCTATGCACTTCCGATAGGATAGTAACAAGTCGATGCCATAATCTTTGCACATGTAGCATGTTTATCAGAATTTGTAATGGTCTCTTTAAGTGTCTTAAGATTATATATAAGATGATATATATGTAAAAAAAATGTATCGCAAATATTAATCTAATATTCAAATACAAAATATTTTACATTATTATGCTATCTCACTATTGACGCTGTTGTTATATTTCCAACCAAATTTGACATCTTTCATTGTGAAGTAAATGGTAACAACCAATTTTTATTAAGCTGCCTTTAACAAATACAAGGAGCACAAAATTTTCCCAACTTCTCTTCGATGTAGATTTTCTCCTTCAACAATCTGCAATGCAAATTTGAATACTGCTTTATATTATTTTAATTACTCGACTCATTTATATATAGGTAACTAGCTAATTCATAGCAGTCATCATTTACTTTCTTTTGGGCATATTGAATCAACTTTATACATATTGTTAAACTTCTAGTAAATCTCTATATTAGATAAACTTGAATTAAAAGAAAAGTAATAAGATTAAACGTACCATCTCCTTTTCTACGCAAGCTCTCGAGGAACAAGAAGAAAATAGCAACGAAGACCAAAGCCGCGACTCCTCCTACAACTATCGCCAACGACTTCCCCGTGCTTGCTTTTCCCACTTCCTCTGCCAAAAACTAATTAGTTTCTTACCAACTTGTATTTGTTTGATTATCTACGTTCGGTTTGACTTAAAAACAGCTATTACAAATATATAATGAATGTATTGACTCTATATGGCACATAATCTTTGTTGACTCGGTTTGGTTATACTAAAGTTTGAGTATACTTTTTATTTGTTTGATTATAAATTTACTAATCAGTTTATAAATAAAAAAAAAATCGTTTTTGGTAAACATTTATATTTAAATAGGTGAAGATGTGTCGAGACGTATTTGCATTCGTAAACGCATGCATACGTACCGTGGTATGATCCACCGGGATGTTCATGCGGGTAATACGTATACCCAACGTAGCACCCTTCCAAGTATATTTGGCCGGCGATAGACCACGGACACTCTTCTGCCGCTGCTGCCGCGGCCGCACTGACGCACTCGCCGCAATCACAGGCTTCAACGTGGCCGTCGCACTGAGCCACAACGTGGAGGAGCTTGTAGCTTTCCTCGTAGAACCCGTGCCCGTCAACGACTCCTGTTTCGGCAGCAGTGAGTGCCTCCGTTCTCATCTCTTCGAATCCGGCGAACGTCTCCGCCGTAGCTCCGTCACATATCTTGTGGATGAGACCGCGTTCCGGTGTTTCCAGTAACTTGTAGTTATGATGATTATTAGCTTCTCCAAGAATGAAAAAAAAAAAAGTAAATTAGATCGTGCTGGGGAAAAATATCTCTACACAAAGTTGGGGTGCATCATAAACCTTTGCGTTTTGGTCTATTTCTTAGCAAATTCGCAATCGATATAGATTAATATCTTCAAATAGTACTGAATCAAATTTTGTTCCAAAAGAACACACGAAAAAATCTCCAAAATAACATTTATTAAAATAAAATATATGTTTATATATTTGAGTTTATGGTTTAGTATTTAAGGGGTAAGATTAAACTTCCAGGTTTAGAATGTAGGATAATTTAGTGTTTTTATTGATTAATAAATATAATTTTGGGAATTTTTTTGTTTTTAGATGTTATTTTTGTGAAAGAAACTAGAAAGTACTATATATGAGGTTTGCACATTAGTATATCATTTATCTCTTTAATTTAATTTTTACACCAGATAAAGTTATAAAACATACAAAGTAATACTTACGAGCAGTAGGGGCATCGACGAGTTCGATTTCGTACACCATTTGACATCCTCGGAGATGAATACGAGCTGACGTAGCATTTCCACACAATCTAGACGAAATATCACGAAGCTCACTAACACATCTATGACATATCTCACTCGGATAATCTTCTCTGCATTGGAACCATCCCGAGACCGCATGTTCTTCGTTACCAGCTAGAGTCTTAAAGAACTTCGCTCGAGAGGATTCTGACTCGAGTTTGCGTAAGAAAGAATAAAGAGCTTGTGCACGAAGAAAGAAATTATGATTAGAGTAATTTGGATCTTTTGTGGTTGTTGTCTTTTGGAGGATATTTGTGTCTGATGAATCACATTGACTGAACACTAGAGCGTCGTAATCCAATTGGGATGTGTTAATGAGAGAGGGAAGAAAGATAACGATTAGGGTTAGGGTTCGTGCGAATATAGCAGAGATCAAGTGAACAACCATATTTGAGACATATCGAGAGGGAAAGATTATAAGTTATATATTGGTGAATGGAGATGTATATTGTGGTGGTTTAGAATTAAAACCTACATATATCATATATGTCTACTTGACTATTTATTTGTATCATTTGGTTGTGACTTGTGAGGTCAAGTACACGTGAGACTTAAAAAACACTCGAACGTTTCATGATCATAGACGTAGTATATTATTACCAGGTTTTGAATTTAGACTGATTTAAAATGAAATTCGACTACAAATGTTTTCAGATAGGACAATGTTTTATTTTCTAGCCTCACTCTTATCTAATAAACTTCTCATCGGTCTGAAAGAATTAATAACTTGTACAGTCTCCCGCTCAACTAAACTGACCTACCAAGATGGTAAACCTATACACGGTTACTACTAGGGGACATCTCTTGTAAGTTTTAGTCAGTATTTAGACCAATAATAACATGTTCTATATACTGTAAATTGTATAACCTGTACATGATTTATATCATAATGGCACAATCTTTGTTACTTATAACTAGACCCCAATACAAAATACCCGAAAATCCGACCCAAACTCGAATGCCATGCCTGGAAGCATAGAAAACCAGAGGTCTTCTGTGAGCTCTGTTGAAAATGTTATAGTATCGATTAATGTTTGAGCTTAAAGTTAGTATTGATTGTTTAGCAAAGATCTCTGCATCGAGATTGCACTAAGACCCCCTCCCTAGACCAATACCAAATCCCACAAACACACAATTAACACCATAATCATTAGAACCAAGTACCAACAATGCAAGAACCAAACAAAGCAAGAAGAAACAAAAAAAAAATTAGTTCCAACAACCCACTTGCAAAATTATATAATAATAAAAGTCAGACAATGCTTTTAGATTAGTCAAAAGAATCTGAGAATACTGAAAACCAAAATAACATAAATAAAAAAACAGTCAAAGTGTAAAAGAAACTCTCAATCCTCCCCTTCGGACTCGGACTCAGCGCTCTGTAGCCACACCACAAAAGGCTTAACATTCTCCCAAAGAGGAGAGTTCTTGTCCACTCCGCTCGAACCCCTTTGGTACCATTCCAGCACAAAGTCTTCCTCAACAATGTCTTCGTCGTACAATGCCACAAGAACCGGAGTCACCTCTTTAGCAGCCTCTTCGTTTCCACTCTTTCCACAGAATGATCCTATAGAGTTGAGCAGATGCATCTGTGATCCTTCTTCCCCTTGCGTTGCAGCCACTAAGTACTTCTTCTTCTTCATAACTCGTTTGAGAAATTCTTTGCCCGCAGTACCATCAAAGAGAGCGCTGAAAAGTGCGTCCATGACATCTTGAGGAGGCTGAGAGAGAGAGGAGATGAACGTTTTGAGCTGGCTTATAGGTAAACCTTTCTTCAGATACTCTTTCATCTCCTCCATGAGAGTACTCTTCTCCTCTTCTTTTTTTACAGAGAGCATCACCATCTCAGCAGCAGCAGCACTCAACTGTTCCTTCATTCTTTCCTCAGCAGCTTCTCTAGAAGTATCCGTTTGCCACTCAATACCATCATCATCATCATCTTCATCATCATCATCATCACCATCATCATCCACCTCCTTCCCGTTAGAAGGTGCTTTCTTCTTAAGCTTTTTCTGGGCCTCATCAGCTGCTTCACCTTCTTTAAGCCTCTCCTTCTCAGCTCTCCTCATCAAAGCTTTCTTATCCTTCTTCGCCTCCTTCGGTGGGTTTTTCAGAATAAACGTAGTCATTTTATCCCTTACGTCACACACAGAGATATACCCACAAGCAGCACACTTGAGATTCACCATCTGACTCTTTGTAATAACAATCTCAGTCTCAGGGTTCCCACACCCATAACACTGAACATACCTCTTAATAAAAGCCTCCAGAATACAAGCAAGACTAGACGTGCTGTGAGATCCATTCACAAGCGAAGTCTCAGTCTTCTCATCAAACTTGGACTGAGCACCAAGCTGGTAACCAAAGTACTTGGTAGTGTAAGAAGCAGGTCTCCCCAAGGCCTTTGCAATTTCGACGTTGTTGACAATGTTGGTCTTGATGCCGTTACCTTTGCCTTCAGTCTTGGTAACCATCATAGGCATCTTGTACCTGTAATAGGCATCGTTACGGTTGGAAGCACCAATGTTAATATTCTCCAGCGCCATCTTTGAGTTATGTCAATGGAAGTGGTCAGAGATAGGAGGAGGAGTCTCGGGTTTGAAGATGCGTGTGATGGAAGAGCTTGTAGTTCTTGGTCCCAAATAAGAAAACACAAACATATCAATCACAAGACGAGAGAGAGAGAGAGAGAGAGGCGTGGGGTTTGTTTGCTTATATACGAGGATGGGGAAATTAGGTTTACGAAAAGGGAAAAAATGTTTACTTTTTCCGTTTCCGATTAGTTTTAAGTTAAATTTTACGTATTAGTCAAGGCTTTGAAAATTTAACTTTTGTTAGTTAACTAATTAGCAAAATTCATAATAAAAAGTTAAATTAATAACTTTAACTCATCGTTACTAATAAAAGTTAAATTTTCAAATTTTACTTATTAGTCAAATTTTACTTATTAATTAACTTGTAGTTAAAATTTACTTATTAGTATTAGTTTATATTTTTCTTATTTTTAGTTAAAATTACCTAGCTTGTAATCAACAACACCATTTAAAAATTTATTTGACTTTTCATGAACATGAAATTACGTAAAATAAAGAAAAAGGCCTAGACTGAATCTAGTAAAAGGAAAAAAAAAAAGAATCTAGTAAAAGGATTCGGGATCAATATACGGCAAATAAACACACGACTCAGTCACAATATTCAAGCCGAAACTTGAACCCAAAGCTTATAAAAGAGGCAAGCAAAGATATGTATACAAGAAAAAACCCTAGAATTTCTTCATTATAAATTATAAAATAATCTAAAATTACAAAAGAAAATATAAAGAGCCTGAAGAGATAACAAAACCCTATTCTTTCGTTAATTCGCTATGACAGAAACTTCTTCTCTTTTGTCAGAAAGATCTTCTGTTTTTCATTACAACAAAAAGTCAAAAACTCTTAAAACAATCTGTCTCCAGCTTTTTTTATAACCAATCTTCCGTTGAAAAACAATACGTTTAAGAAAAAAAAACCAACGGTCGAGTTCTTATCATGTCTAAAAACCACCAGCTTCTCCCTAATCTCACGCTTCTTCGTTCCTTCCTTTTTATTCTCCTTCTCAATCTCTTCTCAACTTGATCGTATAATCATTCCACGAGACACGAGTGAAACACACAAGAAAGCTAACCCTTTCTTGCATCCCACGCTTCTCGCGAAAAGATTAAACGAATCCATTTAGGTTTTTAGAACACAACAAATAAAATAAAATAAATAAACATGGTTCGGCTCAAATTCGCATGTCCTGTTCTCGAAATTAACTTAATCTCAGCGCAAGACCTCGCCCCGATCTCGAGAAACATGAAAACGTACTCCGTCGCGTGGATCAACACCGACCCCATGAGAAAACTCACGACGCGTGTGGACCAAGAAAACCGAGCCAACCCCATCTGGAACGAGAAGTTCGTGTTCCGCGTCGACGACAAGATCCTCGACGTCGACGCGTCGTCCATCGTCATCGAGATATACGCGGCGGCCTGGGCCAAGGACGCGCTCGTCGGCACCGTGAACGTTCTCCTCAGCGACCTTTTCGCTCCCTGGTCCGGTTTCGGCGACGGAGACGACGGCGGCGGCGGGAACAACAACATGAGGCTGGTGACGCTTCAGATCCGCCGTCCTTCCGGGAGGCTCCAGGGGTTCTTGCGGTTAGGCGTGGCGCTTCTCGACGGCGGTCAGAGGAGCATGCCGTTGTCGATCGAGGTTTTCGATGGAAGTCATCGGAGAGATAATAGTAAGAGAGATGACGCGAAGAAGATGATGCATCGTCGCACGAATAGCGATCAGACGGATTTAACGACGTCAACGAATGATTACGGGGTGAGAACAGGGGTTGTTAATGGAGGAGGAGGTGGTGGTAGTGGTGGAGGAGGTGGTGGTGGTGGTGTGGATAGTATGGTGAATGGTTCGCTTTGCAGCTCTGATATTGGACCGTCTGCGTCTGTAGTCGCGGCTGCGATTGCTCAGGGGCTTTATAACAGACAGAAAACAACGGTTAAAGCGGTTGCGGGGAAGGAGGATGCGAGTTCGATACTCGAAGGGAAGACGGAAGGGATTGAGCATAGAGTCGAGAGGTGGAGAGCGGAGAAAAATAGCGCGGGTAGAGCGGTTGAAGCGGCTGGCTCGAGCGATGATTCTAGCGGGAAAGGAGGAGGAGGGAGGAGGCAGAGAAGGAGGAGGAGACGGAGAAAGGAGAAGCAACGCAGGAGAAACGGCGAAGGTAAGAAAGGGTTGTTCTCGTGTTTTGGAAACGTGTTTGGGTGTGAGATTTCGATTACTTGCGGCGGTGGGAGCGGCGGAGAAGGAGACAGCACGAAGAAGAAGTATAACAGCAATAAAGTAGTGAATCTTAGTGCTGTAGACGAAACGTTTAGTCATTCTGCGACTTGAGAACACAAACAAAAAAAGAGTTGTGTATAATTTTCTTTTCCCTTTTGGTGTGTGTAAACGTTTGGTTTGAAAAGTTTGAAAAAGTAAATGAGTTGATAAACGTATGAATAAAACTTCCTTCACATTCCTATTTGATTCAACTTTCGTCACTTGTTAGGTGATTCAACAGCTTCATAGAATAAAATCTCTGGCCGAACCTTCCTTTCTTCACAGAATCTGACCATATTCTTCCAGCCACCAACAACCTGTTGCATCATCACCACACACGTATATCAATATTGTCTTAAGTCCACATTTCAAAATGTTTATGTCTTACCTTTTTGGCTAAAGCTTCATGTCTGTAACTGACCCACCGGTTCTTTTTAAAAGCTAGGCAGAGGTATTCTTCTTCTTCACCACAACCAACCTGCATTTACATATTCTGAGACTCTAACCAAGAAACAATAAGACAAACATTTGTGACTTTGTTTTTCTGATTTTACCATTGACACAAGCCGGTACTTTGTGTTTGGTTCCAAGCCTTCGTATAGCTTACTGATATCTATCTCCCAGTCCAAAGCCTTTGTTGTCTCGTGAATTTCATTTGCAGTTTCGTTCTTCTCCCATATCAACACTAATGTTGCAAACCCCACAAAACACCCAACATTGTTTTATCATATCGTTATAACAAATAAAATGAGTTGAGAAGATCATAGATCATGGTCAAAACTTACCGATTGTGAAGATAGGCGGACATCTACTTATAACGTGATGAACAAAGTTTGCCTCTCCACAGCCTTCTGTTTTAGCGTCGCATAGCATTTTATCTTCCATGCGGATCAACTTAAGAATGTCCTCAAGCTTCATCTTCCCAAAAACACACTGTATATATAGAACCAGAGAACAATTTTCTAAGGGTACTACAAGTTCCTGTAGGAAATACAAAGAGGTAAAATAATCAAACATACCTTCAGGTCTCTGATTGAATCTGCAGCCACAACAACGCCATAAGAACTCTGCTCTGGATAATTTGGATTCTTTCTGCATTTGCTACAACTCATTCTTTCATATTCTTCCAGTGTAAAAATATGAGTTACGCAGCTTTCTATATCTGGAGTTTTCCAGCAAGGCCAAAACTCAAGGATGGATACGAGTAGCTCAGCAGCATCCCTTGACTGAAATGGAAAAAAAGAAATCAGAATGAATATTCAACACAACAGTCAATAAATTTATCAGCTTATCGTTTATCTGCACAAACCATTGAATGAACTCCTAGGGAAGCACGTAAGTTTCCCAGGAGGTAACTGTACATTCCTTCTTTTATCACCTTCGAGGCAAAAGCGGTAAAGAATTCTCGTAATGCATAAGGAACTTGTCCTTCCTGGTTTTCAGCAAATTGAAGCCGATTGCGCACCAAATACTCTTTAAGAACTTTAATTTTACAAAGGGCCTGCAGAAGCAGAACAGTATATAAAAGAATAAGGAAGGGAAGAGAACAAACAAAATTTAGAATTTTATGTCAAGAGCTAAATTGTTGGTGCCTGCTTTACCTTCAGTGTCATGTCAAGAGCTAAATTGCATCTGGTTGCCGCTGCAACATGAGTTGACTCCATATGTTTCGACAGTAAATCTTCTCCAGGCATATTTTGCATATCTAAGAAGATGGCAAGTGAAAGAAATAAAAATTATACATCTCAAAACAAAGTAGTTTAGAAGTTTCGTCACATGAGAAGCTTTTATACAATTAAAGTCACCTTTAGCAGCTTCCTCTTGATTCTCAGTGTTGGCTGAAATATCCAATCGATCCAGTTCACCTGAAAGGGTATCTGCTGGTTCCACACAGTCTTCTTCCACGGGTTTTAGTGGTGGAGAAGATTCACTAAACATTGGTAAGAAACACATTGTACTCAGCGAAAACTTTCAAACAAATTATCAACTTGCGAGACCAAATTTTTCATCTAGAGAAGAGGCACTTACGGTTTGACATTCTGCTCGATATCAGTAGACGTGCTCGTTGAAGTTTTCTGTGATGCCATGAAGACTATTTTAATTCTTACAACTGAGTAATCAAAAAGTCAGCGAAGAAATAACCTTGATGACTCCACGTTTCTTCTTCTTTGACCCTGATTTCTTCTGCTTCTCTTGTTTTTCCCTGGACAAAAGATCTTCTTCTGCTGCAGCTACCTTGGCTTTGGCGTCCATTTTTATCATTTCATTTAACTCTTCCTAAAAGAAGAGACATAAACCACAATATAAGGTACATACAAAGAGAAAACCAGAGCAAAGATGAAAACTCTATCTATAAAACCAAAATTTCAAACCACCAACCCTCATGAACCGTTTGAGCAGGTTACGGATATAAGACCGGTAGTCAAAAACAGAAAGCCTGGTGAGCTGGTTTAGCAAACTAATCCTTGAATTTTCAATCAGTAAAATCTTTGAATCGGCTAGTAGAAGCTGCAAGTCAATGGATAACAATTTAAGTATGTTATTCTATGGTTAAAGAAAGCTCAGGTCAGGAATGAACCTTGTTGCTGACCACAACTTTCAGACGTTCTATGGAATTTAACACTAGATCATCACTAAGATCTTGATGCCCGTGTATAAGATCCAGGCAAGCTTCTAGATCGTCGAAATCAAATGTGGGTTGCGATGCTTCTTCGAGAATATCCCGTACTGCACACACGAATAGTATTTCGTTGGACTCTTCACACATGTCACCTAGAAGAGACGCATATACGACGTCCCCTTCACCTTCCGGAGCAATCCTTCTCTTTTCATCTTCGCTCGTACACAAGTTTTTGGCGTCAATAAGAGCTCTATAGTAATTCAATCTCTCCATCTTCTTTACATATTTGGTTGCCAAATCCCTACACGTGAAGTGAATGGATCTCAGAATAGCCACGCACATATCAAGATTGTGTGCCCTGACAGACCTGGGAAATTCAAAGCTCCCATCTCTCATAGGATGATCAAGTAACCAGGTTATGATGTCATCACCCTGAGGATGTGTCTTGGCGTAGTAGTCATGCTTGCAAACATCTATTGTCCCTTCATCATCGAATGGAGAAATCTCGCCTGTCAGCAGTCTTTTATCCAGAAGCATAGAAGAAAACTGACCGTCAAACTCGATCTTTTCTTTAACTCTCGTACGACCACATAACCCCTCCACTGCTCTGCAAACCAAATTTGTACCATCATCCCTTTTAAACTTGATGAGTTTGAAAAGATCTACAATTCGTTTGAGTTCATGACAGTCCCAAAAGCAGATACGCTGAGGTGTTTCCACTAGGCCACACTCGATTGCAAGAGACTCGGTAACTTCAAACTGTGCAAGAATCGGAAACTCCATCATCCATTCTAGAGTGGTAAAAGGAAGAACCTTATGCTCCCAAAGTGACACAAGACGAAATTTGATTTCCTTGAGTAACTTACTGCGCTTTCCATCTGCAGCTAAAGGCCAGTCCATAGACCATCCTTCCTCATATACAAACTCCTTCACAAACTCGAGCCTAGTCTTGATCATTTCAGCGGCAGCTACTGCATCCACTGGTTCCCAACCTCCAGCCAATATCATACCAGCCCACACTTCATTTAAACTCTGAGGAATATGCTTTCCATTAGAAGGTTTAAATTTTGCACAATGTTCCTGTTCAAGATGATTCCTGAACTTCTTCACATAAAAGAATTTCTGTGAGCAACTTCGACACATCCAGAATCTCCATTTCTTGTTTGTCTTTGTAGAATCCAGAACTTCCTCCAAAGCTTCTTTCCCCTTTTCGCCATAAATCCTCTCAACGTAGCTTCTAAGCTTCGAAATGCTTACTTTCATAAAGTTCTTTTTAGCCTCAACACTCATACTCGCCCAATGCGACCTAAATCTTTTATCAGCAGCGTCGTTGGAGACACTCCTAATCGTAGTGTCTCGAGCTTCTTTCGACTCCTCAAGTGGTGGCTCGGGGATTTTTCCAGCACGACTAAGGATGATCCTTAACTCTGACTTCTTGCGTATTTTCTCAAGCGCATCTTTTGTTTCTAGATAGGCCGAGTCCAATTCACCAAAAGATTCCAAAACAGATACACTCTCTCTCGCGAGTTTCGCGGCTTTCTTGTAAAACAATGCCGAGTCAAGCTGTTGGGCCATCTCGAACAGTGAATCCGCGGCGAAGGTGTGTATATCTAAATCTTGAGTAAAAGGTTCAACACAACCCAACAAAAATGCGAACTTGATGTCACTGTTCTCTGCTGTCCTCGCTAGATGGTACAAGATGGTACCTTGAAGGAAAGGAAACATTCCTGGAACTTCATCTTTCCTGCGCCTTGAATACGCATCTTCGAGTACCTCCAGGGCCTTCGTGTGGTTTCCTTGAGCGAAGTGATCTCGTGCGATGTTGTGGAGCCGCTCATCCTCCTCAGCGATTTGGAGGAAGGAAGAATCCATGGTGGAGAAGAAGAGAGTAGCGGAAACGATTCTCTCTCTCTCTCTCAAGGTTTCTTAGGGTTTTTGTTTTGCTTCAGGTAGAAGGTAAACTTTCTTTGCGAGGGAAAAACAATATAACGGCAAGAGGCATCACGTGAGATCCACGTGAAAATAGAGACGGAACCAGCATGGAACCACGTGGCATCTTCTCGAACAACTCTTCTCTCGATATATATCCATTGAGGACTTCTGTCGAGCATCTTTTGTGCATTCCCCGTTTCGAGTAAAATCACAGACACTGGCACACTGCATCGGTTTAATTGCATCTTCCCAAAATAAACAATGAAACAAAAAAAAAGTCTAGATGTTGTGTAAATCGTTGAAACATTGAGTGAATCGAGGAAGTAGAATGGTCTGATTTGAATTTTGATTTTGGTGGGAAAGGAAGCGGAGTAGGAGGAGGAGCAACGACGAAGGTAAGAAAAGGTTGTTATCGTGTTTTGGAAACGTGTTTGGATGCGAGATTTCGGTTACTTGCAGCGGTGGAAGCGGCTGAGAAGGAGACAACACGAAGAAGAAATACAATAACAATAAAGTAGTCAACCTTAGTGCTGTAGACGAAACGTTTAGTCATTCTGCGACTTGAGAACACAAAAAAAAAGTGTATAATTTTCTTTTCCTTTTTGGTGTGTGTAAACGTTTGAACGTATGAATAAAATTTCCTTCACATTCCTATTTGATTAAACTTTTGTCACACTCGTTAGGTGATTCAACAGCTTCGTAGAACAGAATCTCTGGCCGAATCTTCATTTCTTCACAGAATCTGACCACATTCTTCCAACCACCAACAACCTGTTGCATCACCACACATTTTCAGTACTCTCTTAAGTTCAAATTTTCAACTCGAGAAAGACAATTTCAAATTGTTTCTTCTTACCTTTTTAGCTAAAGCTTCATGTCTGTAACTGACCCACCGGTTCTTTTTAAAAGATAGGCAGATGTATTCTTCTTCTTCACCGCAACCAACCTGCATTTCACATTCTGAGACTGTAACCAAGAAACAATAAGACAAACATTTGTGACCTTGTTTTTCTGATTTTACCATTGACACGAGCCGGTACTTTGTGTCTGGTTCCAAGCCTTCGTATAGCCTGCTGATATCTATCTCCCAGTCCAAAGCCTTTGTTGTCTCGTGAATTTCATTTGCAGTTTCGTTCTTCTCCCATATCAACACTAATGTTGCAAGCCCACAAAACACCACAACATTGTTTTATCACAGCGTCATAATAAATGACATGAGTTGATAAGATCATATCTAGTCATGGTCACAACTTAGTGACTTACCGATTATGAAGATAGGCGGGCATCTACTTATAACGTGATGAACAAAGTTTGCCTTTCCACAACCTTCTGTCTTAGCGTCACATAGCATTTTATCTTCCATGCGGATCAACTTAAGGATGTCCTCAAGCTTCATCTTCCCAAAAGCACACTGTATACATAGAACCACAGAACAATTTTTAAAAGATACTACCAGTTTCTGTAGGAAATAAAGAGGTAAAAAAAAAATGAAACATACCTTCAGGTCTCTGATTGAATCTGCAGCCACAACAACGCCATAAGAACTTTGCTCCGGATAATTTGGATTTTTTCTGCATTTGCAACAACTCATTCTTTCATATTCTTCCAGTGTAAAAATATGAGTTACGCAGCTTTCTATATCTGGAGTTTTCCAGCAAGGCCAAAACTCAAGGATGGATACGAGTAGCTCAGCTGCATCCCTTGACTGAAATGAGTAAGAGAATCAGAATGAATATTTAACACAACAGTCAATAAACTTATAAGCTTATAGTTTATCTGCACAAACCATTGAATGAACTTCTTCTAGGGACGCAAGTACGTTTCGCAGGAGGTAGCTGTACATTCCTTCTTCTATCGTCTTCGAGGCAAAAGCGGTGAAGAAATCTCGTAATGCATAAGGAACTTGTCCTTCCTGGATGTCAGCAAATTGATGCCGATTGCGCACCAGATACTCCTTAAGAACCTTAATTTTACAAATGGCCTGCAGAAGCAGAACAGTATATAGAAGAATAAGGAAGTGAAGAGAACAAACCAAAATAGAGAACAAGTTTAGTTTTTGAATGTTATGTTTGTTGGTGCCTGCTTTACCTTCAGTGTCATGTCAAGAGCTAAATTGCATCTGGTTGCAGCTGCAACATGTGGTGACTCCATCTGTTTCGACAGTAAATCTTCTCCAGGCACATCTTGCATATCTAGAAGACGGCAAGTTAAGGAAATTAAAAATTGTACATCTCAGAACAAAGTAGTTTAGAAGATTCATCAATTGAGAAATTTTTTTTTACAACCAGGGTCACCTTCAGCAGCTTCCTCTTGATTGTCAGTGTTGACTGAAATATCCAATCGACCCCGTTCACCTGAAAGGGTATCGTCTGGTTCCACACAGTCTTCTTCCACGGGTTTTAGTGGTGGAGAGGATTCACTAAAAATTGGTAAGAAACACGATGTACTCAGCGAAAACCTTACAATTTATCAACTTGCGAATCCAAATTTTTTCATCTAGAGAAGAGGCACTTACGGTTTGACATTCTGCTCGATATCAGTAGACGTGCTCGTTGAAGTTTTCTGTTACGCCATGAAGACCAATTTCATTCTTACAACTGAGTAACCGAAAAAGTTAGACAAGCAAATACATAATATAAATCTTCAACAACCTTGATGTTTTTACGTTTCTTCTTCTTTGACCCTGATTTCTTCTCCTTCTCTTGGTTTTCACTGGACAAAAGATCTGCTTCTGCTGCAGCTACCTTGGCTATGGCGTCCATTTTTATCATTTCATTTAACTCTTCCTAGAAGAAGAAACATAAACAACAATATAAGGTACATACAAAGAAAAAAATCAGAGCGAAGATGAAAACTCTTTCTATAAAACCAAAATTTCAAACCACCAACCCCCATGAACCGTTTGAGCAGGTTACGGATATAAGACCGGTAGTCAAAAGCAGAAAGTCTGGTGAGTCCGTTTAGCAAACTAATCCTTGAATTTTCAATCAGTAAAATCTTTGAATCGGCTAGTTGAACCTGCAAATCAATGGATAACAGTTTTACGTATGTTATTCTATGGTTAATGAAAGCTCAGATCAGGAGTGAACCTTGTTGGTGACCACAAATATCAGACGGTCTATGGACTTTAACACCTTATTATCACTGAGATCTCGAAGCCCGTGTATAAGATCCAGGGAAGCTTGTAGATCGTCGAAATCGAATGTGGGCTGCGATGCTCCTTCGAGAATATCTCGTACTGCAAACACGAATTGTACTCCGTTGGGAGCCTCTCCTTTGTCTGTTTTTAACTCTTCACACCTGTCACCTAGAAGAGATGCATATGCGACGTCCCCTTCACCTTCCGGAGCAATCCTTCTCCTTTCATCTTCGCTCGTACACAAGTTTTTGGCGTCAGTAAGAAGTTTATAATAACACAAGTACTCCAACTTCATTACATATTTGGTTCCCCAATCCCTACAGGTGTAGTGAATGGCTCTCAGAATCGCCACACACATATCAAGATTGTGTGCCCTGACAGACCTGGGAAACTCAAAGCTCCCATCTGTCAAAGGATGGTCAAGTAACCAGGTTATGATATCGTCGCCCTGAGGTTGTGTCTTGGCGTAGTAGTCATTCTTACAAACATCTACTGTCCCTTCATCATCGAATGGAGCAATCTTGCCTTTCAGCAGTCTTCTATCCAGAAGCATAGAAGAAAACTGATCGTCAAACTCGATCTTTTCTTGTACTCTAGTACGACCACATAATCTCTCCACTGCTCTGCAAACCAGATCTGTGCCATCATCCCTTTCAAACTTGATGAGTTTGAGAAGATCTACAAATCGTTTGAGTTCATGACAGTCCCAAAAGCAGATACGCTGAGGTGTTTTCACTAGGCCACACTCGGTTATAAGAGACTCGGAAACTTCAAATTGTGCAAGAATCGGAAACTCCATCAACCATTCTAGAGTGGTAAAAGAAAGAACCTTACGCTCCCAAAGTAACACAAGAAGCAATTTGATTTCCTTGAGTAACTTACTGCGCTTTTCATCTGCAGCTAAAGGCCAGTCCTTAGACCATCCTTCCTCATATACAAACCCCTTCACAAACTCTAGCCGATTCTTGATCATTTCAGTGGCAGCTACTGCATCCACTGGTTCCCAATCTCCAACGAGTATCATACCAGCCCACACTTCATCTACCAGCTGAGGCATATGCTTTGTCATAGCAGGTTTAAATTTTGCACCATGCTCTTGTTCAAGATGATTCCTGAACTTCTTAACATAAAAGAATCTCTGTGAGCAAGTTCGACACATCCAGAATCTCCATTTCTTGTTCGTACTTGCAGAAACCAGAACTTCCTCCAAAGCGTCTTGCCCCTCTTCGCCATATAAGCTCTCAACATAACCTCTAAGCTTCGAAATGCTTACTTTCATAAAGTTTTTTTTAGCCTCAGCACTCATACTCGCCCAATGCGACCTCAATCTTTGATCTGCAGCGGTAGTGGAGACACTCCTCATCGTGTCTTGAACTTCTTTCGACCCCTCAAGTGCTGGCTTGGAGCTTTTTCCAGTACAACCATGGAGGATCCTTAACTCTGCCTTCTTGAGTATAGTCTCAAGCGTAGCTTTTGTTTTTAGATCGGCCGAGTCCATTTCACCACAAGGTTCAAAAAGAGATAAACTTACTTCTGCTTCTTTCGCAGCCTTCTTGTAATACAATGCCGAATCAAGCTGTTTGGCGATCTCGAACAGTGAACTAGCAGCGAAGTCGTGCATCCCCAAATCTTGATTGAAAGGTTCAACACAACCCAAGAAAAACGTGAACTTCATGTCACTGTCCTCTTCTCTCTTCGCTAGATGGTACAAGATGGAACCTTGAAGGTAATGGAACATTCCTGGACTGTAATCTTTCCCACGCCTTGAGTACGCATCTTCGAGTACCTCCAGGGCCTTCGTGTGGTTTCCTTTAGCGAAGTGATCTTTTGCGATGTTGTGGAGCCGCTCATCCTCCTCAGCGATTTGGAGGAAGGAAGAATCCATGGTGGAGAAGAAGAGAGTAGCGGAAACGATTCTCTCTCTCTCTCTCTCTCTCTCTCAAGGTTTCTTAGGGTTTTTTTTTTGCTTCAGGTAGAAGGTAACTTTCTTCGCGAGGGAAAAACAATATAACAGCAAAAAGGTTGAACCTCTCTTGGGATCTTTATCACGTGAGGTCCACGTGACAATAGAGACCGAACCAGCAGGGAACCACGTGGCGTCTTTTGGAATAACTCTTCTCCTGATATATCCATTGGGGACTTCTGTCGAGCAGCTTGTGTGCACTTCCCATTTCGAGTAAATCACAAAACTGCGTCCGTCTAATTGCACCTTCCCGAAATAAATAATGAACAAAGGCGCCAAATGCTGTGTAAATCGTCGATACATGGAGTGAATCGAGGAAGTAGAGAGGTCTGAGTTTGATCTTCGTATTTTTCCCGGAATAAAAGAGTGCAAATCAACGTAGAAACTAGAAAGAAGAAGATGATCGGTATAAGTTATACCAGAACCAGAAGAGCTTAACCGTTCTCTACCGCTGGTTTATTGTTATGATTATGTTTGGTACGGTATTAAATATTGTTCTCCGGTTAAAATTATCCGGTTAAGTACTGTTTTATAAAACCAGAACCGTTCTTCTCTCTATCTACATCTTCTGATAAACCTCTCTCTTCTCACTTGCTTCACTGGCCTTCCCTCTCGAGTCTCGGCGTCAGTAGCAGTTCAAAATCCGGCGGCGAGCCAGAGGAATCATCAATCAATGTCTTCATTCTATCGTTGATTTCACTTCGATGGATTTCATTTCCGCTACTTCTTCGCCCGTTTTCACACAGTTGTCTCCGCTCTCTCTCAGCCCAGGTCTAGTATCGTTAAATCTCAAGTATCGGGTCAAACACCGGGTATTCGGGTCTAGAGAATCCAATAAATCTAGGAAAATCGCGCCCGTTAGAGGCTGTTACGGTCTTCCCGGCGTACATGGGAGTTTCGCGAGTTCGAACCACTCTAAAGACGGAAGCAAAGTTGTTTCATCGTCTACGAGAGAGAGCGTGATACAGTTCGTATCCAAGCCTTTAGTTTACGCCTTGTTCTGTATTGCAATCGGTTTTGCACCGGTTCAGTCTTTTCAAGCTCCGGCTTTAGCTGTGCCTTTCCTCAGTGATGTGATAAGGAAGAGAAAGAAAGAGACTTTGATTGAGAAAGAGGTTGTTTTGAAATCGATTGATCATGAGTTCTCCGGTTATACTCGGAGGCTGTTGGAGACGGTTTCGGTTCTGCTCAAGAGTGTTGAGAAGGTGAGAAAGGGAGACGGAGATGTTGCTGAGGTGGGGAAGGCTTTGGATGCGGTGAAGGCGGAGAAGGAGAAGCTTGAGAATGAGATAATGAGTGGGTTGTATAGTGATTTGAGTCGGTTTAAGAAAGAGAGGGAAGTGTTGATGGATCGAGCAGATGGGATTGTGGAAGATAGGGAGAGGGTGGAGAGTGTGGATGTAGTGGAGAGCGAGTACAACAAGATATGGGAGAGAATAGATGAGATTGATGATGCAGTTTTAAAGAGAGAGACAACGACTTTGAGTTTTGGGGTTAGGGAGCTTATGTCCATTGAAAGAGAGTGTGTGGAGTTGGTTAAGAGCTTTAACAGAGAAATGAAGAAAAAAAGTTCTGAGAGGTAAATGATATGTCTAGCTATGATTTTTTGTGGAGATAATATTATTCTGCCTTACCTTTAACTGAGATTTGGTCACCCTTTGATGATATATATCCTAACTTCTGATGGTGATGGTAAAAGGCAGTTCTAGATTACCATTTTATCTTGTTTATGCTCGTATGCCTAGTTTAGGTACATCTTTTGTTGGCTTTTCTATATGTCTTTGTCGTATATATGCTTTTTTTGTTTTTCCCTCTGACATAAATGTTTCAGGTTACACTTACACTATCAATTGGTGTTCTGTTTGCAGTATTCCTGAGAGCCCCATTACGAAACTCCCAAGAGATGAGATTAAGCAGGAGCTACTGAACGCTCAAAGAAAGCATTTGGAACAAGTGATACTGCCTGATGTTTTGGAACTAGAGGAGGTTGATCCCTTGTTCGATCGTGATTCATTGGATTTTTCTCTACGCATCAAAAGACGCCTTGAGGAATCGAAAAAGCTGCAGAAAGATCTTCAGGATCGTATCAGAGGACGTATGAAAAAGTTTGGTGAAGAAAAGCTTTTTGTTCAAAAAACTCCAGAAGGTGAAGTTGTCAAGGGTTTTCCTGAAGCTGAGGTGAAGTGGATGTTTGGAGAGAAGGAGGTGGTTGTTCCAAAAGCTATCCAGCTCCATCTACGCCATGGTTGGAAAAAGTGGCAGGACGAAGCAAAGGCAGATTTGAAACAGAGACTTTTAGAAGATGTTGATTTTGGTAAACAATATATTGCGCAGAGACAGGTATATTTTGGCTTATGGTATGAAATTCACTAGACAACAAATATGTATCTTTTTCATGGTAGATAAATCACGATCCTAGTTTTGTGAGTCAGCATGTCGAACCAATAGATTTGTATCTTTTGGTGATGGAAACCTAAAGAATTGCCTTGGTTTTGGTAGATTCTGTAGGCTCTTTATTGAATACAGCAAGTTTATCTGTTATCTTATTAACAAGCTATCAGGTAAATCAGCTTACTTGGCCAAGCAAGAAGCACTTTTTCTGGTTTACACCATTGATTGAATCTTCTTACTGTTTGATGAGACAGTTGTAGGCGTACCTTGTTGTGAAGTGTGTGTACATCTGTGCGTTTTGCAGAATTTATTTGGACATGTATTGGTCACTCACCAATTAGTTACTGATATGTCTTTTTTTCTCTCTGAAGGAACAAGTTCTCCTGGATCGAGATAGAGTTGTTTCAAAGACTTGGTATAATGAAGACAAAGATAGGTGGGAGATGGACCATATGGCTGTTCCATATGCAGTTTCAAGGAAGCTGATTGACAGTGCCAGGATTAGGCATGATTATGGTGTAATGTATGTTGCACTGAAAGGAGATGACAAGGAGTACTACGTTGACCTCAAGGTAGACAAATTAAAGACTCTAGTTTATTCGATAAATTCCTTATTTTTGTTTTCTAACTCTTTTCTATGGTTGTAGGAATATGAGATGCAATTTGAGAAATTTGGAGGGTTTGATGCTCTGTACCTCAAAATGCTTGCTTCTGGAATTCCAACTACTGTTCATCTGATGTGGATACCCATGTCAGAGCTAAGTATCCATCAACAGTTTCTGTTGTTTACAAGGGTGGTTTCTCGAGCCTTTAACGGATTGAGGAAGACTCCTCTTGTATCACAGGCAAAGGACATTTTATTAGAGAGAATAAGAAATATAAACGATGACTTTATGATGGCGGTCGGTTTTCCAGTTCTTGAATTTATCATTCCTTACCAGGTATTACTTTACTCTCTCTCTCTCTCGAATATTTTAGTTTCCTGTTTCCATGAGACTAGTCGTTCCTCTTAAAAAATTTACTTTTTTGACACAGCTAAGGCTGCGTCTTGGAATGGCTTGGCCGGAAGAAATAGAGCAGTCTGTTGGCACGACATGGTACTTACAATGGCAGTCTGAGGCAGAAATGAACTTCAGGTCCCGCAATACAGAAGATTTTAAGTGGTTCGCCTGGTTTCTAATTCGAACTTTTGTGTACGGGTATGTTGTGTATCATGTTTTCCGCTTTCTGAAAAGAAAGATTCCGAGAGTTCTTGGCTATGGACCATTCCGTCGAGATCCAAATGTGCGGAAATTTTGGAGAGTGGTATGTAACTATCCCTTTTCCGTATACTTCTCTTCCCAACGCTCTAGTTTTAGTGAGGAGTAGTATTAAACCAATCATTCTTGTTGTCATTCAGGTTCCTTACCACTTTAACAATTAATTACCAAAACCTTTTTTTTTTGTTTTGCAGAAATCATATTTTACTTTTAGAAAAAGGAGAATCAAGCAAAAGAGAAAGGCTGGAGTCGACCCTATAAAAACTGCATTCGACAGAATGAAGAGAGTGAAAAATCCACCAATCCCGTTAAAAAACTTTGCTAGCATTGAGTCTATGAGAGAAGAAATCAACGAGGTTGTGGCGTTTTTACAGAATCCGAAGGCATTTCAGGAGATGGGTGCCCGTGCACCACGGGTATGTTGCTTTATGGTTGTGTAAGACAGTGTCCAATTTTAAGCAGCATTAATTCATAGGAAGTGCGATTGTACATTGCAGGGAGTTCTTATTGTTGGTGAAAGAGGAACGGGAAAAACGTCGCTGGCGCTGGCTATAGCAGCCGAAGCAAGAGTGCCTGTTGTTAATGTTGAAGCTCAGGAGTTGGAAGCTGGACTATGGGTTGGCCAAAGTGCAGCGAATGTCAGGGAACTCTTTCAAACTGCAAGAGACATGGTTAGCTGCTTCGCCCCATGTTGTTTTGTTGATTCATTATTTTCATAGATATTAATTTTATCTCATGATAATCAGGTTCCGAGTCTTATGTAACATCAGTTTCATGCCGTCTTATGTTCTGATGTTTGTGTTGTTATTACTAGGCACCTGTTATCATATTTGTGGAGGATTTTGACCTCTTTGCTGGTGTTCGCGGGAAGTTCATACATACAAAACAGCAAGATCATGAATCTTTCATCAATCAGCTTCTTGTTGAACTTGATGGGTAAGAGCCAATTTCTCTGTTGATTGAAACTTAAGAACATATTTGTAGTATTCATAGCGGCTTCTCAAAGTGTCGCCTTTAACACAATAAGAATTGGTGCATTAGAAACCCATGTAGCTTCTCCTTTATCTAGTTGACGTTATAATTTATGATTATGCAGTTTCGAGAAGCAGGATGGAGTAGTTTTGATGGCTACTACCCGAAATCATAAGCAGATTGATGAAGCGTTAAGAAGGCCAGGTCGTATGGATAGAATATTTCATCTTCAAAGTCCAACTGAAACGGAAAGGGAGATGATTTTACACACTGCTGCAGAAGAAACCATGGACAGAGATCTCATTGATCTGGTGGATTGGCGTAAGGTGATCTAAAGCTGTGCAAATTTGTTTATATTTTGCTCTTTCCTATATCTCTTCACTATCTTGGTTAGTTAACAGCTCATGGTTTCAGGTTTCTGAGAAGACATCTATATTACGACCGATAGAACTGAAACTTGTTCCAATGGCTCTTGAAAGTAGTGCCTTCAGGAGCAAGTTTCTGGATGCAGATGAACTTCTGAGTTACGTTAGCTGGTTTGCGGTAAACAATCTTTCATCATCTTAGACTTTTGTCAAACCATTTTTGATCATTCCTGAGCTTGGTCTCATCAGGTGATTCCTTTTTCTTTTCTGACAGACGTTTAGCCGTATAGTGCCCTCATGGTTGCGGAAGACTAAAGTTGCCAATAAAATGGGCAAGATGCTTGTTAATCATCTTGGACTCAACTTAACCAAAGAAGATTTGGAGAATGTGGTTGATCTGATGGAACCTTATGGACAAATAAGCAATGGAATAGAACTTTTGAATCCTCCTGTTGATTGGACGAGGGAGACAAAGTTCCCACATGCTGTCTGGGCTGCTGGTCGTGCTCTGATCGCACTTCTAATACCAAACTTCGATGTCGTAGACAATCTGTGGCTTGAGCCTAGTTCATGGGAAGGAATTGGGTGCACAAAGATCACCAAGGTCACAAGTGGTGGCTCTGCAAGTGGGAATACCGAATCAAGATCATATCTTGAAAAGAAGCTCGTTTTCTGCTTTGGATCTCACATTGCATCCCAAATGCTTCTTCCTCTTGGAGAAGAAAATTTTCTTTCGTCCTCAGAGATAACACAAGCGCAAGAGGTAAACTCTCTCTACTCTTTTTGCACCAACCTGTTGTCTAAATACTAAATATGCCGTCGCCAATATGATTATAATTTGCGGCATGTACCACAGATTGCAACACGGATGGTACTTCAGTATGGCTGGGGACCCGATGACAGTCCTGCTGTCTACTATGCCACTAACGCGGTAAACGTCTTTCTTAAATTCGACATTAGTATTCCTTTCGTAAGATTAGTTGTCTGAAACCACTGAACCAAGATGCTAAATAAAACTTGCGTTCAGTTTCCGTTCATTCTGATGTCTCATCTGACACCTGATTGACTTATACTCTTTTTGATCCTCTTTGATGTATTCGATTCAATGGAGCAGGTATCAGCTTTGAGTATGGGAAACCATCACGAATACGAAATGGCTAGTAAAGTTGAAAAGGTTTGTTTTACTCTCTAGTTGCCATGTCTCATAGCCTTTAACAGTTTTCTTCCAGCTTGGCGTTTCAGTTGGTTAAAGCATTGTCCAAGGCTAACTGTAGAATTAACATCATCTTATTTGCTCTTCAGATTTATGACTTAGCGTACGAAAAGGCAAAGGGAATGCTCCTCAAAAATCGACGTGTCCTTGAGAAAATCACTGAGGAGCTGCTCGAATTTGAGATATTGACCCGAAAGGTAAAATCTTCACGATGTTGGAACCATTGTGCAATTGAGTATTCGAGTGAAGGATGTTCCAGACACCTCTCCATAAACAAATCTTAAACATTTTTGGTTTCTTCGCTTGTTTTGCAGGATCTAGAAAGACTTGTTCATGAGAATGGTGGGGTTCGGGAGAAGGAACCTTTCTTTCTCTCTGGAACCAATTACAACGAGGCAAGTATCACTACCATCACTCCATATCGTTATCGACAAACTCAAAAAACAAATTAACCATAGACCACAAAGTTACATGGCCTTGATAAAAAAAGAAATGCTATCTTCTCTCTATTCATATCTCTTGTATGGTTTGATTTGTTCCTGTTGCAGCCATTGTCAAGGAGTTTTCTTGATGCCGGAGATTCTTCAGAAACCGTGCTTCTTGGTACACAAACCTAGAGAGACCCATGGAGAACATAGAGTTTGATGACAGAGTAAAACTTCCTGCAGATTGCAAGTTTTGTTCTTTTGTTCACCAGATTTGTCACTTGAGACTAGTTTAGCTACCAAGCTTGAGACTTGAGGATTCATTTTTAAAACTGAATTCTTGTCCTGATCTCTTATTTTTCTTGGGACATGTCTCTTATTGTTCTTACTGCTACATGTCTGTGTACAATATATTCATCACTGCTTCCAAGTACATTCTGGTCGTCTGGACGATGTCGTTTGGAAGATTACGGTTTAAACGTAACCGTAACTTGGTCGTTGCAGTATATGTTTAACATAAGCATTAAAAAGATGATAAGCTAATCACTTAACAATGGCGAATGAGATTCCTTCAAGCGAGAATGTTCTTCCAAAGCAACAGTTCAAGAGAAGATATGCTAGTCCGCGGTGGAGAGTTAAGGAGAAGCCATTGCTCTTGAGGATGCTAGTTTTGGTGCTTTCCCCTTTTTGAGTTCATGGACCAAAACTGTTATTTTGAGCCCTTTATAGCTTTCAGATGAAATCAGTCTTCCTGGTATCCTAAAGGTTAGCTTTCATTCATCTTGTAACTTAGAGTTTAAAGGATATTCTGTAGAGATTTGAGTTTCTATAAATACAAAAAGTGTGATGGTTCTTATTTGTACAGCCTGAAGTATCATCTTAATTTTCTTTTTTATAATCAGCACTAATAATTGATGATGGAGTACCAGATGCTGCTACTGAAATTTAGTATGTTAGATTTGAGAGTGCATCCTCTTCTCTACTTTATCTAGTCAGGGAGCAATACTGCTAGAATATATGCTTTCCCATGTTAATATTAATATCATTCAAATGCTTTCTTTCGATGTGTTTGTTAGTGATAATAACCAATGGCCTCATGATAAGAATCTTTTGATAATGATCGTTTACGAATAAAGAACAATATCAGTTTATTTGGGAATCCTCAAGTTAGCATTAGCAACTTTTCATTAGCACGAATCTGGAACTCTTATCTGTGATACTTCAGACGAATTTCCAGAAGCTTAGGAATACAGTTACTCCCATGAGCTAAAACCCCCTTTACCTTAGTCTCTCTGAACTAGCTAGAGGGCTTATACTCTGAGATTATAGTTCTGGCAAACAAAGAAACATAACTCTAGGAGGAGCTTTTGTACATATCCTAAGCATTGTCTTCTATACTTTATTAGTCTGAATACATAATCTTATATGCTTCCTGGTTATAAAGACTAACCCAAACCTAGATCGTAAGTAAGGAAAAATTAAGTAGGAGGATCGAACTTGTAGTGTTTGTCGATGAAAAGAGATACTTCCCAAGTGCAGCTAAGTCCCTTGGGGATGGTCACAAGGTCTCCTGCACCAAACTCTACAAACTCTGATGATGAACCCTTTGGATACACCTTCACCTTTCCCTTCACCAAATAGCATGTCTCTCTTTCTTCAAACACCAATGCATATCTCCCCGGCTGACAAGACCATCTATATAAATTCATCATGTTATTAACCAGTAACATGAGGGATTGAAACAGAGTATGTGCTTGTTTGATACTTACTTAGGCCATGACATGACTCCAAGTTCAGATAACTTTATGCTTGAAGGGTTGTGTTCGATTACGATATCCATTCTGGAAGAGGATATAAGGTGAATCTGACGATGTTTCAGAGTGCTATTTAAACAGAACAGAGATAAAAGGAAGATAGGAATAAGGTGAAGGACAGAGTAGTTGGTCTGCATGTGTATATATATAAACAGGTATGAATAAAGTGGCTTCTTTTTTTTCCCATTCTACTGAAAGGGATAATAGCAAAGAGGAATCTTTAAAGAAGCACTTTGACCCAGAATGGATACAAAACAAAGTCAATGGATACATCCATTCAGCTTCGTTTCTTAAGATAGTCATTCTAGAAGTATTTAATATTACAAAAGTGAAGAGTGAAGACCAAGTCTCCAACCACATGGACCCCCTTCTGTTTTGTCCTTGCCTCCTTTTATGCTTTGTTTTTTCACGTTTTTACGAGTAACCCAGTCTTCTATGCTGAGACTCAAGAGTCTAGATAGTCTCCGGACAATGTAGTCACCATGTGTAGGCATGAGATCTCTGTTTTACAACAAGTCATAAATGATTCTTGTATGAAACACTGTTGTTCATAGATGATTCTTATATGAAGACTGTTATTCATATCTTTGGAAACATTATTATATGGTTTTATTTATTTAGTTTCGAGAAAGTTTGACCCATTCTTCAGTGGAAGAAGATACGTGATTAATGGGGACATTGATGATATGTGTAGCCCACCTCTACTTTGGCTGCTTCCACAACTGGCTCTGTTTGTTTTGTTATATTATGTCATTGCATGCATGTGCGGATTAGTACTTCAGTTTGTATACTTCTTACTATATTTTATATGCGTATATTCACATGTTTTGAGAGATTCATACCCTTTGCATGCTAGTATTTGCAATTTTTAATTACTTTCTGACGAGAGCAGTATGAACATCTGGATAAAGAGTGGAAGTTAGATTCATGATGAAAAACAAGATCTCCACGTGAACACCCTAATAACAGTGTCCTGCTTTTGTTTGGTCTCTGATCATTCACCTTTGTTCCGGTTACTTGTAGCCTCTTTTAATCTCTAAAGTAGTTTTTACAGAGAGACTTGGTGTTTGCTAAGATTCAAGCTAGAAACATAACACAAATGTCGATATTAATAACTAACTTGGAAGCTTGTACATCGGGATTGTCGTGTCTTTTAGGTACTTTTGAAAGTTGATGAGGCAGTTCTTTCAAATAAGCTCAGTGCTTTGCAGAATCAAGAACATGAAATATCAGGTCCACGTAGAAGGTACCACTGAGTCCACGATCACGAACGTTGGGTTTACCATTCGACTAATGGGCTTGTCTAAAAAAACTGCCGTGGGCTGGATTGTATTTTAGCTTTATTTCTTTATTTTTCTATTTTTAGAGAATTAGTATCTGAAATATGGGATATCATTTAATTTTCTTTTACTGTATTTCAAATGAATCCATTGAATATTTCTTTTAACTTTAGGGTAAATAAAGAAGTAATAAATAGCAGGAAAAGGTTGGTTTGAGATGACCTTTTCAGTTCAGAAATCAAATCATACAACATGATGCAGTTGGAGAGGGTAGATTCATCATCTTAATTTAAGATGTGTGAGCTGGTCGAGTTGGTAGATCTTTTAATTCCCCTTATACATCTCTCTCCAGTTATTATTTTTTTACTATGAGAAGTACATAAAAAAACAAGACAAAACAAACGTTTTATTTTTGAATGATGTATTTACAGAAGCTGTAAATTTTCTCATTACGTATGGATTATTTCTTAAAATTTACAGCTTCTGTAAATACATTTTTTTAACAAAAAAAAAACAAGACAAAACAAACGTTTTATTTTTGAATGATGTATTTACAGAAGCTGTAAATTTTCTCATTATGTATGAATTATTTCTTAACCCAATTCTTTCATTTTCTGCACTAGCAAACGTGAGACAAACGCAAGGTGTAAATATATGGATTAATTAACATAGGTAGTGTAATGTGAGATTCGTTCTTTTACTAACTTAATGCAGACATCAAATGGTTTTATGATATTAGTCGACTTGTCAAGCATGTAAGCATCGTTTCAAGAAAAGTAAACACACAAACTATAACTATACTTGAAAATACACAATTTATGTAAGCATGGGATCGAACACGACCCATTCCATTCACATTGATGGCTTAATCTTTGTGTACACTTTTTCGAGAATACTTTATTCATATATATATATATATATATATATATATATATATATTTAACAGTACTAATTAATGAAGAAGATGCATCTGGTTGGAGAAATTCACATCATGTTGTTTACCAAAAGCAAAAAAAAAAAAAAAAAAAAACACATCATGTCATTGTAAAGCTTTTTGTTATCTAAATTGCAAATATCTACCAATAGTAACTTTCCATTTTTGAGATTATAGATGGAATGAGTTTGACATGAGGATCTGTTTATCTCACTGTAGTGTTTTAGATGTTATCCAGCCATCATGAGCGCAGTTTTCAGTTTTCTAAATATTAATTTAAATTTTTAAAGAATCATGTATAACCCATGACACGAAAAAAGCGAGAGGATACTGATATTTATCACATTTTAACTAACCGAGTAGTTGGACATGGACCCATGGTTGGCTTATACTCCCTCCGTTTCAAATTATATGTCGTTCTAGAGGAAATTTTTTGTTTCAAAATAAGTGTCGTTTTCGGTTTTCAATGCAAAATTTATTGACAATATTCTCTTTTCTATTTTTTTATTGGTTGATACATGGTTAGGTGTATTGGTAATAGTGTTTTTATTTGGAAATATGTAAAATTAAATGTTTCTTAATCTGTGTGCATAAGGTTAGAACGACATATAATATGAAACGGAGGGAGTACCAGTTAAGTTTCATTGGAGTCCGGTCCAGTCATAACACCCTGAGTTGAGATTAGGGTAAACACACCACACCACACAACATGGGAATTGGAGACCATGAACAACAGAAAAATTTAAAAGAATTCCATAATTCGTAACATGGTAGTTTCTCACATAAATGTTGTGGAAATCCACAACTTTACCGTTGTTCATTAGATGCAGATACTAAGTCATTTCAAAATTTACTCATTGGTTGTAGACAATACATGTGATTCAGTATAAACATTCAATCAAATTTGAAGGGTTTAAAAATGATTCCATTTCAACATTTATTATATCCAAACAACAAACAAGATCATAGTGCATCAGTTGGCAGCCTCTATTAATGTCTGTCTCGTCTTAAAACTCACAACCAAAAGAAAAACAAATTAAAACACACACACACATATATATATATATATATATATGTATACGTTACCGATTGAATCTACATATACATTGTCAGTGTGTCTATATATAACACACTCCATATGCTATCATATTATTCACCAACTTAAAATTCTTTCTCCCCATTCGGTATCCAAACCGCATCTCTTCCCACAACTATGGAAACTAATTATTCTCCATTAGGGTTTCTAATTTCACTCTTCATCGTTGTTACTTTTCTTGCACCACAAGTCAAATCTAGGGCTTTCTACGTATTTGGTGACTCTCTCGTCGACAATGGAAACAACGATTACTTAGTCACCACTGCTCGTGCCGACAACTACCCATATGGTATCGATTACCCGACCCGTCGACCCACCGGACGTTTCTCAAATGGCCTCAACATCCCCGACATTATCAGTAAGCATATTTAGTTCGAGAATGATTATTAGATAATAATGTTCAAAAAAGATTATAAGATAACTTTTATAAGTGTTTCAAAAGAAAAAAAGAAAAAGATAACTGTTATATATCTTTAACCATGGTTTAATGTGTATCTCTACTAGGTGAGGCTATAGGCATGCCGTCGACTCTGCCGTACCTTAGCCCGCAGCTCACCGGAGAAAATCTTCTCGTAGGTGCTAACTTCGCCTCCGCCGGAATTGGAATCCTCAACGACACTGGAATTCAATTTGTAAGCAACTTCGAGAATTCTTAAATTAAATTCAAAAACTCTAGGAAATGCTATGGTCATTTTGATCTCTAACCATAAATATTTTTTTAATTAGTATGTTCGGTTCAGGCAGGACCGGTCCCGATATTTTGTTGACTCTAGACAATTTTAGTAAATAATACTATAATAAAAAATTTGGTTTCAAAAAAAAAATTTGGTTTCGTAATTTAAGAGTCATAGGCCATAAGTTTATGTATATTTACTCTGACAAAAATTGGAGAAGTTTCATCTTATTATGTCCAGAACTCTTGTCAATTTGATATCGTTAAACTTGTTCTCAGATTATGTTTTTCTTGTTTGGCAGGTAAACATAATTAGAATATCTAAGCAGTTCGAATACTTCCAACAGTACCAGCAACGAGTGAGCGCATTGATCGGACCAGAAGCTACACAACAGCTAGTTAACCAAGCTCTTGTCTTAATCACACTCGGTGGAAACGATTTCGTTAACAACTATTATCTCATTCCTTTCTCTGCCCGCTCTCGCCAGTTCACGTTACCGAACTACGTTGTTTATCTCATTTCCGAATACGGAAAGATCCTTAGGGTAAGGACAACTAAAACATGGCATAAACTTGATCAGCTCTTCTCCACTTTATTTTCACGTGATAATACTGAATTGTCTAAGTGTGACGTACGTGCTGTCATATAGTAATAAACTGGTGACTTACACGTTAGGGCATCGTTATTAGAGGGACTGGACTTTGTTCCTTAACTAAGGATTTTTTGTTTTTTTGTTTTTTTTTTTGTTCAGTAGAAAGTAAGGGCCAGCTTTTAAATAAGGGTTTTTCCCTTCTCTTTCCTCCTCAATTCCCACATTTTCTCTCATAAGGGCTTTACTAAGGAACATTAATAAAGATGGTCTAAGATCTTGGAATCTTGATTCTTGCATTAAAAATTAGCTTATTGAATTGTTGTCTCAGTACAGAACATAGCCTTTAATAAGTGACCCCTCAATAATTTATTTCACTATATCACCATGTAATTAATGACACTATTCTCTTGAAAATAGGGGACATTTTTTTGCTAAATGGTAAATATCATTAATGAAAACTTCTTTTCAAAACGAAGAGGAAGATTTAATTTCTGTTATTTAAAATATATGTGTGTGTGTGGGTGATAAAAATCTACTCTTTTCATAGTACATGATTATAATTTTCTTTCTGCTTTTGTCTTTATTGATAAAGAAACTCTATGAGTTGGGTGCAAGACGGGTTCTAGTAACCGGAACTGGTGCGATGGGATGTGCACCTGCGGAACTGGCTCAGCATAGTCGAAATGGCGAATGCTATGGTGCTCTACAAACAGCAGCCGCTTTGTTCAATCCGCAATTAGTTAATTTGATCGCATCAGTCAACGCTGAGATCGGTCAGGACGTTTTTGTAGCAGCCAATGCCTATCAAATGAACATGGATTATCTAACTAATCCAGAGCAATTCGGTAATTATAACTCATTTCTCATTAACTTTTTAGTAGTAGTTAATACTCTCTCCGTTTCATATTATATGTCGTTCTAACCTTATGCACACAGATTAAGAAAACATTTAATTTTACATATTTCCAAAATAAAAACACTATTACCAATACACCTAACCATGTATCAACCAATAAAAAAATAGAAAAGAGAATATTGTCAATAAATTTTGCATTGAAAACCGAAAACGACACTTATTTTGAAACAAAAAATTTCCTCTAGAACGACATATAATTTGAAACGGAGGGAGTAATAGCTAAACGATTAATAATACTAGTAGATATTATACTATTTCAAAAGGTTTTAGTTGTTGAGTTTCGAATTTATGAAAAAGGTAACAACTCAATCAAAGATGTGACTAGTGTGGTTGACTAAGCTTGTCAAAGATTTAATGATATAAGCACATAATTAGGGAGTACTTTTGGGGTAGCAGTGATAGTTATGTCTGATTGAATGGTACGTGAAAATAAATTAATGAGCATGACCAGTGACAACTATTGTAGGACCATCTTTTCCATACATGTTGTTACATTTATGCAAAAAATTGATTTCACTTCACACTTTCAAATAAAAAGATACAATATAGATCGAAGTATTCAATACGCATATGTCGGTTTGTATCCATAACAGAGTCATTTTATTAGAATCTTTAATAACAGTAACTGTCTGGTCTTTAAATAGTTCTATTTGAAAAGTGATTTCCCCTACAATCTAACCCTGAAGTATTATAAAACCATAGATACAAAAATGTTGGTGGTAGTTGAAAGCATTTATCCTATACAACAAATAAGTACTCTACATAAACACATAAACTAATAAATACCCTTTGATCTGAATCGTTATACCCATGAATATACGTGTGTAGGGTTTGTGACATCAAAGGTGGCATGTTGTGGACAAGGACCGTACAATGGCATAGGACTATGCACACCAATCTCGAACTTATGTCCAAACAGAGATTTATATGCGTTTTGGGATGCGTTTCATCCGACAGAGAAAGCTAATAGGATCATTGTTAATCAGATCCTCACTGGTTCCTCCAAGTATATGCACCCTATGAACCTCAGTACCGTCATGCTCTTGGATTCTTCTAGAATCTAATCTAAGTGAATTTATTTCAGTTAAATGTCAAGGCATTGCCTCCTTTTGTAGTGTGCATTGTTGATTAATAACTTTGATCAGCATAATTAAAAAACTTTTCGTGTTGGTGATGTGGTTTGATGTTTCTGCTTGTTGTACCTTGATGATTAGCTTAGTTTAGTCATTTTTTTCATGTATGTGTGCCAACTATCATGTAATATTTGGAGTCATTGTTATATGGTTTTCTGTTTTACTCGAGATTATTGATTCAACTACGAGATGCGCCGAGTTATAAATCCATGAACTATTAATGTATACTTGTATGCATGCATGCTACGATTGATGATATGTGTCTGTGTAATTTTCGGCAAAATTCTTGTCGCCATATATTACTGTGGTAATGAATCATTAATACGTGAAGGAGGGGAAGAGTACTAAAGGAGTTTATTGAGGCATTTTGCAGACACTGAAATGTGGATAATAATAAAGGAATTGATTTCTAGTTGGTGAAGTGGGTGAAATTTTTTTGTCCATTATATATTATAAATTATATTTTTATCTTCTTTCACTATTGACATTTATTTGAATTCTGATGGACCACCCTTATCAATTATCTCAGATGCCAAATTTTAGAATTTACATTTCTCTTTCATAACAATAACAAACTTGTATGCAAGTAAATCTGCTGTTGCACAAAAAAAAAAAAAAAAAAAGCAAGTAAATCTGTTATATAGGCCTTGTTCGTAGTGGGCCCAATGGGCCTCTGGTTATCGATTGTTATTTCTACAAATAGGTAGAATTTTGTTTATCTAGTGAGTCTCCATTTTTGTAACTGAGGCTGCCATCTTATATACTTCTAATGAGTAATTTGGGATATCTTATGAATAGCTAGGATTAGAATTATCGTGCTAAGGTGCATTTATCCAAATTGTAATGGTAAAATTTTTTACCGTGATTTTTGTAAATAGCTTTACTTTAACAATTCTGAAATTCTTACTTTTATTTAGTTCAGATCCATATATTATTATACTCATTTAAAAATTCATCACATTCTGGTAAATTTTCTTTGAGAATACTTTAGAATTTTAACATATGCCACATTGTTTTAAATCATTATAGAACCAATACACACACTTTATTATCTTATAAAATGCTCCCTCAGTTTTATGATGTTTGTTTTAGAAGATTTATGTTGTTTAAGATGTTTTAAGGTTAACTTTAACTCTATTGGATGTTCAACCAATAAAATTTTATAGTCTTTTAATAATTGGTTGAATAATTTTTAAATTATATCTTTAAAAATATTATTTTAAAAAATATAAATTTTTTAATTTTTGTACATTCGACCAAAACATTATATATTAAAAAACGGAGAGAGTATATAGAATGCAACACTTTTTTTTGGTAAAATAGAATGCAACACTTGCCAAACTTATTTGACTTATATCCTACTTCAATAATAAATAAATTGTCAAACACTGGAGAAAATAATATAACAAAAAAAAGACTTCACATTCTTCATTAGCATATTTCTCTTCCACAGATCATTGGTAGGAAAAAAACAATAATAAGAAAATGAATGCAAAGAATATTACAAGCGTTGAAGGAAAAAAGCCAATAGTTGATAACTGTAAGCTATAAACAATTGTACGCCTAATGGAACTTGGTCGGATCTTGGAGCTATTGTTGCCACAACAGATAATAAAATTCACTGACATATGTCAATCGTAATCTCTATTACAATGTATATATCACAATGGTTCGATTGTATTCAAGGCGCAACATGGTTTAGAGTTGACACATACAAACAAATTATATGATATAATCATTGCTTCGATCGGGTTTTGGTCGAGATGGAAGTAATGAAAGCATATTTTTGTAAGATTTTTATTTTTTGGGTCAAAACATATTTGTGTAAGATAATTTTGTTTTTTCCTGTATAATCTATGCTTGAACGCTAAACCGGAGGTCGTTCAAAGAAAAAAAAAGAACGCTAAACCAGAAATAACCAATGGGGTCAAGTCAGTGTATAAGAGCCATAATAACAGGGCTTGACGTTGAATTTATTAAGACCATGATTAACCAAAATTAACCACGGTCTTTTAATTGGGGTTCTTAGGTTCGGTTAAAAAACGGTTCTTAATTTTTTCAACTAAAAAAAATTAAGAACCATCTTTTAAATAAGAGATATAAAAGTCATCTCCTAATCGAAAATATAAAAAAAAAATGTCTGAAGTAAAAATCTCGATTAAGAGATGGGGTTAATCATGCTATAGTGTTATACATATTGACCATCGTCACAATATACGAAAATTCCAAAAAGAATTGCCCATATTTTTATTTAGAAGAAAGTATTGGCTTCGTTGATTTCGTGTATAAAGTGAGTAGAAGTCCAGTTTTGCACCATATCTCATCGATTTTTTTCGAACTTTTATTTTTTGGGTAAAAGACTAAAAGTACCTTCTAAATATGTAAGCATCAATTTAAAACAAAATTTACCGCTCAGTCAAAAAGAAATGTAAGCATTCACAAAAAAGCAAAAAGGGTAGACTTGTTTTACAACAAACGCATCAATGTTATAATGGACAGCTAATAACAGGATGCATAAGTTTTTAAAATATCTTCAAGTATGATTTACATTTTTCATCTTCCACGATTGTACAAGACAATTCTAATTATAAATTAATTCCTCTATTTTTATTTTTATTTTCCACGATTGTGCGTATAAAAATTTCATAAGAAATTAATAGAAAAATATTACTCCTAAGAAGCCATTACGAACTCAGCTCATGAACACTGATGTTGACACATTAAGTTCTATACTTAATCTGCTTAAGCACACCTTCAATGCTACATGAGAATCTTTACTTTTATATCTTGGAAGATTTGATAAAGATCTTGCTCACCGTTCAGCAAGACCTTTAACCCAACAAACAAAATAATGAAAGTATATAATCTTTATTACAGTTCTTATGCCGAAAATTTCAAATAAAATTCTTATTTTAGTTTCTTTATGAACAACAAGAAAAAATTAATACGTACAAAAACACATAAAATCTGGTTATGATCTAGATAAATTAATTAAAGATATTTTCACGTTTGTTTTCTTATGTATTCTTAATATTTGTTCCGCATTTTAATTTTATTGTTCTCAATATTAATTTGTTCAAACAACTCAGTTGCAAAAATGCAGATTACATTCCAGCAAAATTCATGTAAAAAGATGCTTTTCTTAGTGACATGACAATATGCTTTTGCACTTTTTTCAACTATAAATTTCGATCAATGTCTAAGTTCTTAGAACACATATTCGCAATCTTCTTTAGAATCCAAATCGTAAGCCACTTCTAATCTTTTTTAGGTTACATATGTAATACGTATGCATATTTTTTTCAAAAAAAAAATATACGTATGCATATTTTTCTCAAAAAAAGAAAAGCGTATGCATATATACAGAAAATTATATACAAACACGTAATCATGCATTTCAGCAAAAAAAAAAACACGGAACCATGAATTTTAGCAAAAAGAAACACGGAACCATGCATTTTTTTTTTTTGTAACTGAACACGGAACCATGCATGCAAGAAGATAGTTACAATTTTTTTTTAGTTACAATTTTCTTTTTTGTAGTTAATTTCCATACTGCATGTTTAATTTTTTAATTAGCTTCTTTTGTGTGAAGATTGTTCGAAGACAAAATCGAAGATGGCAACAAAATCCATGGTAGATATCGAGAAAACAAAGAAGAAAATAAACGTGTTGATCGTCGATGATGATCCACTAAACCTGCAAATTCATGAGAAGATCATCAAAGCGATTGGGGGTACTTCGCAGACAGCGAATAACGGTGAGGAGGCAGTAATCATCCACCGTGACGGCGGCTCATCTTTTGACCTTATCCTAATGGATAAAGAAATGCCCGAGAGGGATGGAGTTTCGGTACAATTAATAATCTCAATTTATGAAGAAAATAAACAGATTATTTAACCTCCTCGTGAAAATACTTTTTACCTTTTAATGTTATTTTGTTGATTTTGTCTAGACAACTAAGAAGCTAAGAGAAATGGAAGTGAAGTCAATGATTGTTGGGGTGACGTCGCTGGCTGACAATGAAGAGGAGCGTAGGGCTTTCATGGAAGCTGGACTTAATCATTGCTTGGCAAAACCCTTAACCAAGGCCAAGATCCTCCCTCTCATTAACCAACTCATGGATGCCTGATGGATATATATTTAATATTATGGAAACACACATAATAGCGTCTAAGTGTGTATGTATGCATAGATATTTGCATGTGTGTGTTTTAGAATTTAGGGTTCTTTATCGTCCGTTATATATAATCATGTAAGTTGTTGCTTTAAGCTTATAAAATATAAAAATAAGGGGTTCCTCTATCAGAAAGAAAAAGTAAATATACAATTTCCATGTTATTAAATAAATAGATACTTCGACCATTTAACTGAATACACACACACATATATATATATATAGCTGGTCCACTTTATTTTTTGGTCTAAATGTTAAAAGGTCCACTTTAGTTTAAATAACTATGATATCTAATAAACAGAGATGATGTATGTAGTGCAGCTGATAACATAAGTTGAATATATAATTATAACGTTAATTGAACTATATATTAGTGAGAAAAAACTATATATTAATTTTTTTTTTTTTTTTTTAAATAACTATGATATCTATATATATATTATTTGTCCAGAACATCATGGCCCAATGGTAAGGACGGGCTCCTTCCTGCACCCAGGTTGTGAGTTCGAACCCTGCTGGAGGGAACTAAGTCATTATTTCTGGACACCAACACGGATATGGGTCTATGCTTTAGGGCCCATTTGCATACCCGGAGAGAGGGTCTATCCGTGGGCTGCACCTCCCCTTGGGGATTAGTCTGGGCCCTTCCATAGGCCCGGGATACCCCCAGGTTAATCAAAAAAAAAAAAAAAAAAAAACTATATATTAATGTCTGGCATATGTTTTAGAAAATGATATCTCGCGAATCTAGCTGGTTGTACATTTATGTTTCCTTTTATATTATTTTCCAGAAGTGTTTAACTTTATTATCTTTTTAAATGGAAGTGTTTAACTTTTCTCAGTTTTGAATGATGTTATTTTCTACTCTGTCTTTAGCTTAGATTTTATATTGTTGTTATAGTATTTAAATAGATAAATGACCTATATATTTCATATCCTTCAGTCCTAATTACATATACGAGACACGTAAACGTTATTAGATATAATTCTTTTTGTTATGCGCGCGTACTTCATATTATTTTGTCCAACATTATATGTCATAAAGAAGATACAGCAAATCTTGCTTTGAAATTGATAAGTTTATGCAGAAACGAGTAAATTCTGATTTCAGCGGCTTATATCATCTTAGCTTAGATTTGATTACGCATTGGATGGTAGACATTCGATTGGATCTGTAATAATTATTTTGACGGCTGTTCGGATATCATCAGATAACTAAAATTCGAATAAATCTACTCTCTCTCTCTATCTCTCTCTTTCTTTTTGCATTTGACATTTCTAGCTTTTTAAACAGTAGAATGGATTTACAAGATTCTTTTCTTTTCTCGCTGTTCTCCGAAATGTACTTATATCCTTTTGCAGCTAAAACTCTCGAGTCGAAACCTAAAAAGCTTTGGTTATGTCAGTGTTTAAAGTGGATTATATTCCACCTTTGTTGAGTTATTTTGTTTTTAATTTAATATATATTCACTTTTCAAAGCATCTAATATATCTCTGGAAAGTTCAAATTTGCTGTTTTAGGCTAACCAATATTTTATTTGACGTTTTCGTGTGTATTGGTTTGATTCAGCAATGCTTGATTTGCTCGAGATCTTTTGAACCCAAAAAAAAGGATCTAACTGTTGAGTAGGCCTTCTGTTTCCTATACGTACTTTAGGTTGTCGATCAGATCGTCCGAACATTTACCATATCTTGTCAGATTTTAATTTCAGATAAACAAAATGACAGAAGTTGTGTATTGTAAAAGAAAAAAAGTTGTGTGTTGTAGAAAAGCTAGTATAATACATGCAATAACGAGGTCTTTGTTTTTTTTTTTATAAAGGAATGGCAAGAATTTAAACTTTTAAAGTATGACTAGTAAAAATGAAATTTAAATATAACATTTATTAGTATCAAAAAATGGAAAATTACAATAACAGTAGATATGTATCATTTGGTCTATATATATATATATATGTATCTTACTAATACTTTTATATTAATAATTGTTTGATAATATATGAAATGTCAAAATAGAAGATATCACGTTTGGGTGATTTTATCCCTTGAATAGTTGATAATAACTTATAGATTCTTGTTTGACCAAAAAAAACGTTTAGATTCTTTTCCTCATACAATAGAAAATAGAATAAATATTATATACAATCTAGATGCATTACAATTTCCGTTTTAATAGTTTAAATGAAGCAGATGTTTTATAAGTTACACTTAATATAGGTTAGTAGGTCAAAAAATTAATTCATACAGATAATTTGATTAATATATATGTATTACCAAAACCTAAAATACAAATACAATTTCAAGAAAATTAATATCTAAGTTAATATTAAAGTGAACATAATTTGTCGTAAATATCACATAATGTAAGGTTTTAGTTAGTGTTCATGTTTTAGTAAAAAAAATATCACTAATATTTGAAACAATAAATTAAATTATTGCATGTAAATTATGGAATTTTTGTGTTTGAAAATATTATATTAAACTATTAGGAATATGATAAATATTAAAATTAAATACCACTAATTATGTAAATCAAATGTTTATATGTATAAAATAAAAATAATCATCCACACGATTGTGCAGATCAAGATCTAACTATATATTAATAATTGTTTGATAATATATGAAATGTCAAAATAAAAGATATCACGCTTGGGTGATTTTATCCTTTGAATAGTTGATAATAACTTTTAGATTCTTGTTTGACCAAAAAAACTTTTAGATTCTTTTCCTCATACAATGGAAATATAGAATAAAGATTAATATAATCTAGATGAATTTATTATATTTCCACAGTATATATATACACTATGTTCATGAGTTTCATATACTTCTCTCGTATATTATTTACTTAACTATATATCATAGAGATTTGGCGCCGTAGCATACCTTCAAATGGTTGTAAGTACGTACATTTGATTAAACAATTATCTACAAGTCAAACGATGTATTCTAGTGTGTATTACGTCCTGGCAAAATCTCTTCGGTAAATGTTTACATATACATATTTTCTCGGTCTTCTTCCTGTGCATCTTGATCATACATTGTCATTTTGATAGGTTGTCCATCAAGTTCAAACTAAGAGTCTAGACGTTGTGGTCTAGTCGTATCATTTTTATGTATAATACGTATATAAAGCACACACAAAAATCATGCGTGCATTTTTGGTTGTCAGGAACGAACCGTTGAAATATCTATAATAAAAATAATAATGTACATACACATTATAATAGAGTCTGAAACTATAGATAACTAAACTAACTAACAAAATATCAATTATACAACAAGTTTTTTGTGTTTCAAAAAAAAAATTATTTTTATTTTCTTAAATATTAATTATTAAAGTTTATAACTATTTTTAAGATAAGATAATTAAACTACTCAATATTTTTATGCAATAAAAGAATAAAGATAAAAATGTATCAATTTTTTTTTTGTAACTGTTATCAACTTTATATAATCTCTATATAATTGATACAATGCAAACATAACATATCAAAACAAATATTGCCAGTTTTTTTTTGTTTGTTGGTTATTGTTGTGAAGTGCCGTTTCAGTAGTAAATCAAAGGAGGAAGGGGAACAAGAAGTACCAAAAACACAAGTCGTCAAGAAGACATTTAAGAAAATATGTGTTTTGGTCGTTGATGATGATCGATCATGCCGTTCATTGTACATGGGATTCATCCAAATGCGTGGAGGATTTCCTTACATGGCGGGAAATGGCGAGGAGGCATTGAACCTCTACCGCGAGGGGCAATCCTTCGACCTTATCCTCATGGATAATGAAATGCCTATGATGGATGGAGTTTCGGTACGTACCGTCATAATCAATTTTAGTTAACAAACAACCAACAATAACCAAATTCGAATGAATTGCCGCAGTCAAAATATGTATTCTAAAATTTGATATAAACGATGATCAATTATATATATATATATATATTTTAAAAATTAGTCTAAATAACGCTTATAAGTTCACCTAAACATTAATTCTTTATAAAACGCTTAATTATAGTGTAACGATTTTTAAACATTTGTTCTAATGTGTTTATGGAATTTGAAAGTCAGTTCAAACTCCCTGTGTTACGTATAATGTTGTGCAATAGTTTAGTAGGGTTCTAGAAGGTTCCATAATGGCCGGCTTGATTATTCACTAGTATGGTTTAGTTGTTTCTTCTTCTCGTTTGTTTAGCAACCAAGGAGCTAAGAGCATAAGTATTGGTGGGATCAAGGTTATCTCTTAGGGGGAAGGGGAACATAAAATGTGGAGACCCAAAAAAAAAAGGAGAAAACCTCTGGTTAAGGACCAATTCTTACTCTCTGCCAGACAAAAAAAAAAACAAAAAAAAGCCCTTAGTTAAAGGACTTACCTGCATCCCACCAATACTGATGCTCTAAGAGACATGGGGGTGGATGTCAAAGATCGTGGGGTTGACGTCAGAATAGTGCATTTGTGGAAGCTGGTGCTGACCACTGCTTGCCCAAGCCCATAACATTTGAGAATATCTACTTCCTCATCGAGCAGCTAAAAGACGAAGGATAATGACGCGTGACTATATATTTATCCTTTTTTTTGTTTTCACTAGAAACCAAATACTATATATAGTCTATATAGTACAGTATACAAAAAGATTCAACAACATATATTTTAAGAACATATTTTAAATATGTATTTATATATATACAATGAATAGATAAAAGCCTTTGTCTGATGCCATACATATTTTTCAGTTTCTCTATATTAATTTGTGATATATTCGCTACATTAATTTGAGTGGTAGCTAATATTTGTTGTTGAAAAAAATAGCAACTAAACAGCATTTAAGCATATAAATACGCGAGTGTCGAATGTTATAAGGTTGGTTTAAGCCTTGTAGCCTTAGAGGTTAACAAGGAATGTTAGTATATTCGATAGATTAGAAGTTAGAACGCACTTGACAAAAAAAGTTCTACTAGTAAATTAAAAAGAAACCGAAGAGAAAGATTGATAAAACATTAGAGGTCCAAAACTCATCATTATGATTGAGCTGTATACAATTAAATCTGCCTATTGTATTTTTTTTTTTGACGGCAATCTGCCTATTGTATTAAACATTATTATCATTATATAATAATACTAGGTGATGAACTGCGCCCTGCGTAGGGTAAATGGACAAACAAAAGATTGTTTTAATCTATAGATATTTAATTTAAATATTTATTTTTTATAGTTTTATTAAAATTTTAACTGGCTTTGGAATACATAAAAAGATAGACGAATAAAAGTAATTTCAAGTAAATAATATGACTTCTAAAATAAGTGGACTGATTAGGAATCGAATTCAAAAATATTGCCCATTATTGTAGACAACAAAATCTTACAAAAACAAACTCGTTACTGGGTGAAAAACATATCGGCTTCTTGTAATTTATCATTTCATACAAAAAGCGGATTTTAACTAAAAATTCTCGAGGAAACATGAGATACGGGGTTATGGTTCAGTTGTTGGATTTGATCTCTCTTATCATCACCTGAGATCTTACTCTCTATATATATATATATATATATATATATATGTGTGTGTGTGTGTGTATATTCCTAGTATTTTCATTGCATTTATTTCATTGTAGTAGTATTGAAATCTGTAGGCTGTGATGTCGTTGATATTAGTTTCCCTAAGTATATATAAACTATATAATATAGTCATAATTGATAGGGTTTAGTCCGACGAAGGATTGGAACCAAACAATTATTCTATGCCCAAAGTTAAATCCAAATAATCTGTAACTTTTAGTTTCTGATTTTTAAATTACAGAAAGTATTATGATTAAGGAATCAACATATAGGATTCCTTAATTATATAAAGTATTTGACCATAGATTAACCGGATTCGAAAATAAAAATTAAAGGGGATAATTATTTGTCTATCACCATTTATGTTGATTATTTAACTAAAATTTCTTGGTGCTTAAGTTAAAAGATTACATGGATTAAATGTTAGTGTTATACATCACTCAAGAGATCGTACCAATTATATATTCTTATTCAAGTTTTAATTTTTCTTTCAAATCATTTCGGTGCAAATGGTTAATGTTTATACCTAAACGAATAATTATTGGACCAATAGTTGATGATCAAAGAAAACACGATAATAATTTTTTAGTTGATAAGAATAAATAAAATTTCGGTGATCCGTGATCTTTTATATAAATATTATCTTATTTTCTTTCATTATATAAGTTAATGAAACACACACACACATATATATATACCTACAAAAAGTATTATCGTATTTTATTTCATTATATAAGTTAATCTGTGATCTTTTATATAAATACATACACATACACACACAAACACAAATATACACACACATATATATATGTATTGGCTGTAAAAAATAGAAGTTATGTAATTTAATACGTACATATATATATATAATAAAAGTTCTATACACAAACTTCGTTTATATCTATTGCATATGGTCCTGTTTTGGAATATTGTCCTGACAAAAAACAAACGTAACATTTCAAAAAAATAGAAAAGAACATGAAAAATGTATACATTATGTAATGCTATCTTTTTTTGATCAAATGTAATACTAAATTTATTTGAGAAGGAGACAATGGTGAGGAGATGTAAACTAACATGTCTAGTATTTATATATGAAACGCGCCTAGGTCTATGGTCTGCACGATATCATAAATTATGAAAAGGATATTTCAGTATTCAAATTAAGGCGCAAATATATTACTTGCCTTGTCACATAGCAGTGCGATATGTTTGCTAAAGTAAAATAGGAATGCTACTGAAGATCTGGTCACGCTAATTAAAATTAAGAATCAATCATGGACGATCACATATTTGTTTTAAATTTGTCATGATGATACTGTATCAATCATCAACGAAAACATATCCGTTAAAGGCTATATATAGAAATCTCCTCTTTTCACTATCATGTCACTATCGTGATTGACAATAATTTATTTCATCCCGTGATTGACAATTCATATTTGATTCATGAATTATAGCAAATAATGCATCAATGTATTTAATTAACGTGCCTTTAATCCAATGTATTTACACTAAATTGGTATAAAACGATCTCCAATGGTATAGTGCATTTATAATTATGTAAATGATAAATCATGGTTAACGTGCGAAGGAGGAGATTTGAAACTGCAATGGACCTTTAAAAAAATATATTGGACATATTAAAAAAGTGGATGTATTAAAAAAGTTTTTGAACTTAATTATATAAAAAATACTGAACAGTCATAAAAAAATGTGATTTTGCAATTAAATAATTTCTAAGTTAACCAGAAAGATATGTGATATATTAGCGTTTATAATTTAAGAAATTTAATTTGCATTTATATATATATATATATGTAGTTCAAAATGTTTCAAGAAAAAAAAATATAGGTTAACTATATAGAAAATGTTATATGATGCATGATAATGAGATAAACAATGAAGAATCTCTGCGTATTTTAGACTAACCATAGTCTTATTTTTTAAAGCAATACAATCCAAAAATATTGTAGTATCAATAAGTGACTATCCATCGATATTATATGAGTCCACATATCATTTCAAATATTGTAAGTTTGTAACTGATACGTAAGATGATGTTTTGACATTGTTTCCATGTGTATAGTCGTAACAGTCACAAACTAATAAAAAAATTCAGACAAAAAATGATGTTAGTTTGGTGAATAATATGAGGCATATAATATATATCCATTAGAGTGGCATGAAAAGTAAATATTTTAGGTAATGATGGGTTATTAAAAAAATGCTCTAGGATTAAATGTGGAGTTGCCACATAGGAAATGATACATTTGTAATAAACACATGAACTAAAAGTTTCTTTTAAAATGGTCTCCTTGGATAATAGTAAGGGGATATGTTGTCCTCTCAATGTGATAAACCTCTCCAAACTTAAGTGCAATCTTTAACGGTATTGCACTGCTACATGAACCCAAAATCATATAATAGCCACCACCCGGTTCATCTCACCTAGGCCCTAAACCATTAATAGCCCATAGTTAACTTATATATAATGGGCCTAGAAAATCAGTCTAGTAAACCTAATCTAGCCCATTATCACACATCCCTTGTATAAAAAGCTTAGCGCTCGTCTCGCAGTCCCTTCACTAGGGTTTCCTCTACTCATACTTCACTTCGGCTGCACCTCTAAACCCTAGCCATGGCGACTCAACAAGCTAAAGCATCCGTGCAATGCTTCGGAAGGAAGAAGACGGCCGTCGCCGTCACCCACTGCAAGCGCGGGTGCGGTCTGATCAAGCTCAACGGTGCCCCGATCGAGCTGTTCAACCCAGAGATCCTCAGGTTCAAGATCTTCGAGCCGGTGCTCCTCCTCGGTAAGCACCGTTTCGCGGGCGTGGACATGAGGATCCGCGTCAACGGCGGTGGTCACACTTCGCAGGTGTACGCGATTCGTCAGAGTATCGCCAAGGCGCTCGTTGCTTTCTACCAGAAGTATGTGGACGAGCAGTCGAAGAAGGAGATCAAGGATATCATGATAAGGTATGATAGGACTTTGCTTGTGGCGGATCCGAGGAGGTGCGAGCCGAAGAAGTTTGGAGGGCGTGGTGCTCGTTCTCGTTTCCAGAAGAGTTACCGTTAATCAAATCTCTGGTTTGCTCTTTTCTCAACCGGAAATGAGTTGTTGAATTGTGAGACGTTAGATTCTCATTTGCGTTTTCTTTTTCTTTTTAATTGTTGTTGTTGGATAATGGTTAATTTGCCAAAGAACTTATGTTTTTACAATGTCTGCTCGTTTAATGTCTTGCTTTACTTTATTAATTGATTGGTCGCTGAAACTATTGGGTATTGGTGAAATGATCTGGGTAGGAGTTATAGTTGATCAAGTAATCGAGGATCTTTTCGTGAAAGCTTAGGTTGATGAGACATTGAATCACTCTGCTATAGTGTCTGACAAGTAGTTGCATTTTGTCACGCTACTCAAAAGCTTTATGATGGAGTTGTTTGAGAGATGTAGGAAGAATTCAGCCGATTATGTTTTGTCCAACATGTTTGTTGGTTTGTACTGTAGAGTTTTATTCATGGAACATGAGCTTCATGGTTTTTTGAAACGAAAAGAAGAATTACTGAAACTTGAATTCGCAGATTTCTTTAGAAATAAGAATGTGTATATCTTATGACGATTTTTCCTTCTCCAATTGTTGAAAATTTGCTTCTTCAAACGAATTTGAAAGCAATTTCAGTCTCTGATAAGCCTACACGATTGTTTGATTGATCTATATTCCATAAGCAAATACAGTATTGTCGTCGCATATATACCCTGTATATGGGTTTAGTAGTAATAATAGAAGACTTAGTTAAAGCAGGCCCAATTGGCCCATTACTTTAAACATTGTATTACCCAGTTGGCCCATTACTTTAAACATTATTTTACCCAGAAAGCGATTACTAACGAGTAACGACGATTCTGTCTAAATCTCCTAAGCGTTTAAACGTTAGCGTCTGAGCGTCGAACTTTGGTTTCAGTGAGCGAGCATCTAGAATACAGAAATGGCTTCGGGAATGCGCAAAATAGCAAAACTAAATTATAAATCCCAAAGCTCCGAAAACACCTCTCTCGTCGACACCATCGCCGGCCGTCGATCCGCTGCATTCATGCCGTCGTAAGTACCGGAATACTCCAGATATTGGCCGTCGAAGGAATTTTTGCAAAGCACATTGGTGACTGGTTAGTATTCGTTAGATTCCGCCTGCGTTTTTAATTTTTAATTTTTTTTTGTTAATTGCTCTGTGTGTTTATCATCTTGTTGCAACATTGCTTTTGTAATTGAATACCATTGGAAGAATACCATATTTGTATATTATTATCTCAGTGTGTAGAATAATAATAGTGCACAAGATTTTTCAGCTGTGTTTTAGGAAATAGACTGAATACTCTTTGATGAAAAGTGTCATCATGTTTGATCAATAGTGTCACTGTATCCGTCTCTGCACCTTTGAAATTGGATGAGAAACGATCAAATTACATTTCCTTATCCTATCTCTTTAGAGAGAGAAAAAAAAGAATTAGCTTCTTCAGAAATTGTTCAGTCATGACTTTTGCAACTCCAGTTTTGAGGTATTGATTCTCTTTGCCATGAAGCTGCTTATCTGTGAAACTAGATAGTGATGGAGACTTTGGTTTTGATTACTTGCTTTTCCTTGTAATTTGCGTGTCTTTTTCCTTGCTGCCTCCTTTTTGAAATAGAGTTACCACAATATTTTATTACTTCTGAATTTCTTTTTCCTGCAAACAGAGCATTTTTCTTTTGTCTCTGTTAATTGAAGAAGTTACATAGTCTTATAGAAACTAAGATGTATGGAACGTATATGGAACCAAGTAATGTTTCAATTCATCGACCCATATTTCTCAGTCGAGTGTCATTTTTTATTGAAACTATATGTATGTGTGCGTATCTGTGAAGATAATAAGTGGCCTAGTCTTAGTATAATAAAGATTCTTGACTTCTTAGAAAATTAAAATTTACAAACGATGGTAGGGCCTAGACATGACTGGGATATCAACTTTTGTCGTCAACTTTTGGCCTTTTCATCCTAGAATGAGTCACCATTTGTTGACTTTTGTTTCCCCAGCTGTCTTAGTCTATTGAAATTCCATGAATCTTCCTGATGGTAATGAAAGACTTGATGGCGAGTTGTTATATATTCCTTCTATAAGTGGTTACTACGCTGATAATACATTTGAACAAATCTTTTTCTTTCATTCCGCAGATTGGTTTTTCTGAAATACATTTTCAGATCTGCTCGTCTGATGGCTCTTTCTGCTTTGTCTCGCCATTGTAAACACCATGTCTTTCCTAGCTTCCACGGGCCAGATGTCCGTAGAGGCTTTCTCAGCAACTTACTGAAGGAGTTCAAAGAGAAAGGAATCGATGTCTTCATAGACAATGGCATAGAGAGGAGCAAGTTGATTGGTCCCGAGCTCACAGAAGCTATAAGAGGATCGTTAATCGCAGTTGTCTTGATCTCGAGGAACTACGTTTCATCAACATGGTGTCTGAACGAGTTGGTGGAGATCATGAAGTGTTGGGAAGAAGATAAGCAGACCGTGGAGGTGGTTTTCTATGAAGTGGATCCATCTGACGTGAAAAAGCAGAAGGGAGACTTCGGAGCTGTCTTTGATAAAACTTGTGCAGAGAAATCACTGGATGAAGTTAAGAGTTGGAGAAAAGCTTTGAAGATTGTGGCTCAGATCGCTGGTTACCATAGAAGCAACTAGTAATTCTTTTCGATCTCCACTTGATTGATTGGTCCTAATCATTTTAACACATCTCAGTATATATCTGGTAAACAGTATAGCGAGGGACTGAGATAGGATCATTAATTATACTTTGCAGTGTTAAGTTAGTTTAGATCTGGGGAAAAGATTTATATGGGTCATTGTCATGTGAATTTTCATTATACTGTTGATATATTTTTGTAGTACATGTCAATATGTCATTTATTTCCTGATTATTTGATCATCTCTTTTTTTTCCAGTGATGATGATGCAGTCATGATTGAAACAATTGTTACCGATATTTCGAACAAGTTCAATGATTCTACAACATCAAATGATTCCAACAGCTTGGTTGGGATTGGAACTCATATCAGGGAGATAAGAGTCATTGTTGTCCCTAGAATCCGATGAAGTCCGGATGGTTGGTATCTGGGGTCCTGCTGGAATTGGTAAGACGACCATTGCAAGAGCTTTATATAGAGAGCTCTCTAGTAAGTTTACACATGCTGCTTTTATTGAAAGTATCAAAGGAAAGTTTGAGCAGAACTATCGAGACGAGCACGCGTTCATGTTGCATTTACAAGAACAACTGTTGTCTAAGACCTTTAATCAGAAAGATCTAAAAGTAGATCATCTGGGAGTGGCAAAAGCAAGGTTGAAGGACAAGAAAGTGCTTGTCGTTCTTGATGATGTGGATGACTTAAAGCAGCTAGAAGCCATGACTGACCAAACTTGCTGGTTTGGGCCTCAAAGTAGGATTATCATCACGACAGAGGATAAAAAGCTTTTGGTAGCACATGAGATCAACCGTATTTACCAAGTGAAATTTCCATCTACATCTGCAGCTCTTGAAATTCTCTGTCTGTCTGCTTTTCGTCAAAATTCACCGTCATTTGGGTTTGAGGACATGGCCATAGAAGTTGCACGGCTCGCCGGTCGTCTTCCTTTGGGTCTACGTGTTTTTGGCGCATATCTGCGAGGAATGTCTAGAGATCAATGGATACATGCATTGCCTAGACTTAGGACGAGTCTTGATGGGGAGATTGGGAAAGTATTAAGGTTCAGCTATGATGCTTTATGCGAGGAAGATCAAGAACTGTTTCTTCATATAGCATGTTTTTTCAAAGATGGGTGCATTAATGACGTGGTGGAGTGTCTTGCAGAGAGTCGTTTGAACGTCAACCACGGGCTCCAAGTGTTGTTCGATAAATGTTTCATATCTAAAGACGAATGGGGACGGTTGGTGGTGCATAATTTGCTGGAGAATTTGGCAAAAGAAATTGTTCGTAAACAGTCGGTTTCTGATCCTGGGAAACGTCAGTTCTTGGTGGATGCTCAGGACATTTGTGATGTACTCGAGGAAAATGCTATAAGTTTTTAGATGAACTGTATCCAGTCTTTTCCTGCTACTATTTTCTATCATTTATAACTAATTAAAGTTCTTTCAGGGCACTGAAACTATTAGAGGAATAGATTTTGACTTATCGGAGGTGGGGGGAGAAATAATTATTGACGAGCGAGCCTTTGAAGGGATGTCTAGGCTCCAGTTCTTAAGATTCCGTAAAAGGGGTTTGTATAACCACACCAAACTTCTCTTACCCCAGGATCTGAAGTTTAGAGCTAGTAAGCTTAAGTTTCTTGAATGGGACCAATTTCCGTTGACATGTTTTCCTCGTGAGTTTCAACCGCGGCGCCTTGTCAAACTTTTGATGGAGGGAAGCAGGCTTGTGAAACTGTGGGAAGGACCTGTTGTAAGGAGTTTTATGTGTGCTTTACAGTTGAATTAAGTTTTGTTTGCATTTCAAATGTATTAACGCAGTCTTGTCTTCTGGCTTAATTTATAATATGTGCAGCCGCTCCCGTGTCTGAATTTGATGGAGCTGTCTGGTTCCAACTACCTCAAAGAACTTCCGGATCTGTCTAATGTCACTAATCTAAAGGTACTGAATGCTTGTTATTGCTCAAGTCTGTCGGAGATCTCCTCTATTGGGAAGTCCACTAGTCTCCAGGAGTTGCATCTCGTAGATTGCCCAAAGTTGACCAAGATCCCCTCTTCCATTGGGAATGCCATTAATCTCGAGACGTTGAATGTCCAGATATGCGACCGTCTGGTTGAACTCCCATCCTCTATTTGGCGCCTCAAGAAGTTAAAGAAGCTGTTATTTGCAGGATGCTCAAAGCTCCGTTTGGGGCCACAGTTGAGAAGCTTTCGTGATATTTCCGGTATCATTACAGAATTAAGTATAGATGATACAGAGATAGAAGAGTTTCCTTCATCAATCATGGCTTTTCCGTGTCTTCGTAAACTCTTAATAAATGCCAAAAGCCTCAAGGTGTTTCCAGATGTTCCTGACACCATCGAAAGGATAAAATTGAACATCGCGAGAATAGAAGCAATTCCTCGATCCATTCACAATCTCTCACGTCTCACTTATCTGAGGATGCATCGCTGCAAGAAGCTAAAGGTCCTTCCAACCAACGTCAACCTGAAATCTCTCTCTCGACTTGATCTCAGTTCCTGTACACAATTGAGAACGTTTCCAGAGATATCTACAAGCATTAGAGATCTTGATCTGAGCAATACTGCTATAGAAGAAGTCCCTTCGTCCATATGGTCTTGGTCCCATCTTCTTGAATTGAAGTTGGAAGACTGCCACAGACTTCGGGTGATCCATAGTTTTCCTAACAACACCGAAGAGTTGGACTTGAGAAATACGGGAACAGATTTCTCGGGTGGTGATTCGGAGACTGTTCTGCCATTACGTATAAACCTCAACGGGTGCAAGATTCTCGAGTCATTGCCCTACATTCCGTATGTTGTATCACGCCTTGATGCATCTAACTGTATGTCGCTGGAGAGGATAGATGGTTTCTCTACCAATCCAGAGAGATGTCTCAGCTTTGCTAATTGTTCCAAGCTGAGCGAAGCAGCAAGAGAACTCATCAAGTTATCGGATTACAAGTTTGCGCTCATACCTGGTGGAGAACTGCCTGCGGACTTTGATCATCGAGCACGAGAAGGTTTACTAACTGTCAATTTGTATCAAAGCCCTCTTCCTTTATTCTTCAGATTTAAAGCTTGTCTTTTGCTGCATCATGGAGAGGATGACGATGAAAGTGAGGATTATGAGGACGTGGATGCCAGTGAGGATTATGAGGACGAGGATGCCAGTGAGGATTCTGAGGACGAGGATGCCAGTGAGGATTATGAGGACGAGGATGCCAGTGAGGATTGTGGGTACGAGGATGCCAGTGAGGATTGTGGGTACGATGAATGGATGAGTTCCAAGAGTATTTGCTGTGACATCTGGTACGTTCAGAATGGAGTCGATGTCGAACATGGATCATGCGAGTACCCTTTACCAATAATACTTGGATCTACAGAGCATCTGTGTTTCTTGGAATCTTCCATATCACTAAACCTTCCTGAAACAGATATGAATTTCAGCGAGCTTCGTTTTGAGTTCAAGATCTATGGTAAGGATGTAAAAGACTTTGTTGTACAACTCTCGGAAGACCCTGATGTTGATGGTGAGCATGGATGCTGTGAAGATACTCACAATGAAGCTGAGTACAAAGCAACTGCAGACATCAAGATAGGAAAATTTACATGCAGGAACAATCCGACGAAGAAACAATTTAAAGTGTAAGCATTCTGGAAAGAAGCAACTTATGGATTTAATGATAATAATTGGGATAACAGCACGGTTTCAACACTGCCACATGAGTTTGAGCTTTATCGTTTTCTCCTACAGTAACTAATATTAATTTGGTTTCTGACAATGTGTGTGCTATAATTGCTTCAGGTTTCTGTAAGTCAATGGTCGAAGAGCACAGAGAGCATAACAGAGTTGGGTGCATGCGTCCTTGTCGAATGTGTGATCTATCAGTTTGTTTGTATAGAGTTCCTAGCCACCGATCTATTATTGATCATGATGGTCTTCCCAGACAACGCTCATCAAATCAGGTTAATACTAAACTATAGTCGAGTTTGTTGCTTTCAGTTTTCGTACCTTTTGGTCTTACTGCAAAACACTCTTTCGTAGATTTTTTCTTTATATCCTTTTTTTTTGTAATTGAATATCATTGGAGAATAATAGATTTGTGTAGTAATTCATGGTGTATATAGTGCACAACATTTTCAGCTGGGTGTGAATTTAGTTTTGTGAAAACTTGTATGAATTGCCATTGAATTAAAACTGATCGGATTGCGGTAAATGTTGATTTTGATAGTCGCATCTCCTCTTTAAGTTCCTGTCTCTCGCTTGAAGAAAAACCAAAATAACATCTTCGGAGATTGTTCAGTCATATGACTTTTGCAACTTCAATTATGAGGCATTGTTCTCTTTGCCGTGAAACCGCATTTCTGTGAAGTTAGATTTTGATGGAGACTTCTGATTTGATTATTTGCTTCCATGTAATTTTCTTGTCTTTTTCCTTTCTGCTTCCTTCTTGTAATTGACTAACGACAATATGGATTTCTGGTTATTACTTCTTAATTTTTTTTTGTTTTTTTTTTCTGCAAAAAGAGCTTTTCTTTTATTATCCATTGAAGAAATTTGTAGTCTTACATAAACTAAGATGAATGGAAATCATATGGAGCCAAGTTATGTTAAAAGACATTTTGGCTTTCTCATCCTACAATAAAGTCATCATTTATGGACTTTGTTTCCCCAGTTGTCTTTTTCTACAGTTCCTTCCATGCATTTTCCTGATTGTAATGAAAGACTTTGATGGAGTTCACAATTTACTTCTATAAATGGGTTACTATGTTGATAATACATTTGTGTCCATAAAATTCTTTTGTTTTCCATACCGCAGATTGGTTTTTCTGATAGACATACTTCATCTCTGCTCGTCTGATGGTTCTTTCTGCTTTGTCTCGCACTTGTAAACACGATGTCTTTCCTAGCTTCCACGGGAAAGATGTCCGTAGAGGTTTTCTCAGTTGTTTACTGAAGGAGTTCAAAGAGAAAGCAATCGACGTCTTCATAGACAATGACATAGAGAGGAGCAAATTGATTGGTTCCGAGCTCAAAGAAGCTATAAGAGGATCCGTAATTGCAATTGTCTTGATCTCGAGGAACTACGCTTCATCAACGTGGTGTCTGAACGAGTTGGTGGAGATCATGAGGTGTAGGGATGAACATAAGCAGACGGTGGGGGTGATTTTCTATGAAGTGGATCCATCTGACGTGAAAAAGCAGAAGGGAGACTTCGGAGCTGTCTTTGATAAAACTTGCGTAGAGAAATCAACCGAGGAAGTTGAGAGATGGAGACAAGCTTTGCAGATTGTGGCTCAACTCGCTGGTTACGATACAAGTTACTAGTAAGTCATTTTGATTTCCACTCGATTGATTGGTCTTTAACTTTCTAACACATCTCAGTGTATAGATAGGAATCCTATCATAGGATCATCAGTTTTTACTTGCAAGTTAAGTTTGTTTAGATCTTGAGAAGATGATAGACATTGGGCATTATCATGTGAATTTTCATTGTTCTGTTGATATATTTTTGATGGTCATGTCATTTATTTCCTGACTATTTGACAGATGTATTCATCTTTTTCTCTTTTAGTGATGATGATGCAGCCATGATTGAAAAAATTGTTACCGATGTATCGAACAAGTTAAATGGTTCTACAACATCAAATGATTCCGACAGCTTAGTTGGGATTGAAACTCATATCAGGAAAATGGAGTCATTGTTGTCCTTAAAATCCGATGAAGTCCGGATGGTTGGTATCTGGGGTCCTGCTGGAATCGGTAAGACGACCATCGCCAGAGCTTTATATGGAGAGCTCTCTAGTAAGTTTGCACATGCTGCTTTTATTGAAAGTATCAAAGGAAAGTTTGAGCAAAACTATCGAGACGCGCACGCCTTCAAGTTACATTTACAAGAACAACTTTTGTGTAAGACCTTAAATCTGAAAGATCTAAAAGTAGATCATCTGGGAGTGGCAAAAGCAAGACTGGAGAACAAGAAAGTGCTTGTCGTTCTTGATGATGTGGAGGAGTTAAAGCAGCTAGAAGCCATGACTGACCAAACTTGCTGGTTTGGGCTTCAAAGTAGGATTATCATCACGACAGAGGATAAAAAGCTTTTGGTAGGACATGGGATCAACCATATCTACCAAGTGAAATTTCCATCTAAATCTGACGCTCTTAAAATTCTCTGTCTGTCTGCTTTTCGTCAGAAGTCGCCGTCATCTGGGTTTGAGGACATGGCTGTAGAAGTTACACGGCTCGCCGGTAATCTTCCTTTGGGTCTAAGTGTTTTTGGCGCATATCTGCGAGGAATGTCCAAAGATCAGTGGATAAATGCATTGCCTCGACTTAGGACGAGTCTTGATGGAAAGATTGAGAAAGTATTAAGGTTCAGCTATGATGCTTTATGCGAGGAAGATCAAGAATTGTTTCTTCATATAGCATGTTTTTTCAAAGGTGGGGGCGTTAGCCACGTGGTGGAGTGTCTTGCGGAAAGTCGTTTGAACGTCAACCACGGGCTCCAAGTGTTATTCGAAAAATGTTTCATATCTATACACGAATGGGGATGGTTGGTGGTGCATAATTTGCTTGAGCAATTGGCTAAAGATATTGTTCGTAAACAGTCGGTTTCTAATCCTGGGAAGCGTCAGTTCTTGGTGGATGCTCGGGATATTTGTAATGTGCTCGAGGAAAATGCTGTAAGTTTTGATATAAACTGTGTCCAGTCTTTTCTTGCTTTTATTTTCTCGATCATTTGTAACTAATTTAAGTTTTTTAAGGGCACTGAAACTATTCTGGGAATAGATTTTGACTTATCGGAGGTCAGGGAAGACTTAATTATTGGCGAGCGAGCCTTTGAAGGGATGTCTAGGCTCCAGTTCTTAAGATTCCAGAAACGTGGTTTGTATAACAACACCAAAATTCTCCTACCCCAGGGTCTGAAGTTTAGAGCTAGTAAACTTAGATTTCTTGAATGGGATCAGTTTCCGCTGACATGTTTTCCTCGTGAGTTTCAACCGACGTCTTGTCAAACTTATGATGGAGGACAGCAAGCTTGAAAAGCTGTGGGAAGGACCTATAGTAAGTAGTTTTATGTGTGCTCTACAGTTGAATTAAGTTCTTTACATTTCAATGTTTTAACGTGGTTTTGTCTTCTGTCTTTTTCCAATTATTGCAGCCGCTCCCTTGTATGAAGGTCATAGAGCTGACTTATTCGAAATACCTCAAAGAACTTCCGGATCTGTCTAACGCCACTAATCTCAGGAAAATGATAGCTGGTTTTTGCTCAAGTCTGTCGGATATCTACTCCATTGGGAAGTCCACTAGTCTCCAAGAATTGCATCTCGCTGGTTGCTCCAAGTTGATTATCATTCCCTATTCCATTGGTAGTGCCATTAATCTCGAGGTGTTGAATGTACAAATATGCCAGGGCCTGGTTCAACTCCCCTCCTCTATTTGGAGCCTCAAGAAGTTAAAGAGGCTGTTAATTGGAGGATCCGAAAAACTGAACCATTTGGGGAGACAGTTGAGAAGCTGTCCTGATATTTCTGGAAACATAACAGAATTCGATATGAGTAATACAGCGATAGAAGAGTTTCCTTCATCAATCACGGCATTTTTGTGTCTTCGTAAACTCTCAACAATGTTTGCCGAAAGCCTCAAGGTGTTTCCAGATGTTCCTGACACCATCGAAGTGTTACAATTGCACAATGCGGGAATAGAAGAAATTCCTCCATCGATTCGTAATCTCACACGTCTCACTGAACTAAGCATGCCTCGCTGCAAGAAGCTAAAGGTCCTTCCAACCAACGTCAACCTGCAATCTCTCTCTTCACTTAATCTCAGTTTCTGCACACAGTTGGGAACGTTTCCGGAGATATCTACAAGCATTAGATATCTTAATATGAGAGATACTGCTATAGAAGAAGTCCCTTCATCCATATGGTCTTGGTCCCATCTTCTTGAATTGAACTTGGAAGATTGCCGCAGCCTTCGGGTGTTCCACAGTTTTCCTGACAACATCGATGAGTTGGACTTGGACTCGAGCAATACGGGCACAGATATCTCAGATGGTAGTTCGGAGACTGATCTACCCTTACGTATCAACCTCAAAGGGTGCAAGAGTCTTGTGTCATTGCCCCACATTCCGCGTTTCGTCTCACTCCTCGATGCATCTAACTGTGAGTCGCTGAAGATAATAGATGGATTATCTAACAATCCAGAGGGATGTCTCAGCTTTGCTAATTGTTTGCTGAACGAAACAGCGAGAGAACTCATCAAGGTAGTGGATTGCAAGTTTGCGCTCTTACCTGGTGGAGAACTGCCTGCAGACTTTGATCACCGAGCAAGGGAGGGTTTACTGACTGTCAATTTGTATCAGATCCCTCTTCCTTTATTCTTCAGATTTAAAGCTTGCCTTCTGCTGCTTAATGGCGGCTATATAGAGGACAAGGATGCTAGTAAGAATGATAAGGACGATGAATGGATGGGTGGCAAGAGGCTTTCCTGTGATATCTGGTGCGTTCAGAATGGCGTCGATGTTGGACATGGATCCTGCAAGTACCAGCTACCAGCAGTACTTGGGTCTAAGGAGCATCTGTATTTCTTGAAATCTTCCATTTCAGTAAACCTTCCTGAAACAGATGTGAATGGCAGCGAGCTTCATTTTGAGTTCAGGATCACGGGTAAATACTGGGATTTAAAAGACTTCGCTGTAAACCTCTTGGAAGATACTCACAACGAAGCTGAATGCAAAGAAATTGCAGACATCAGGATAGAGAAAATTTATATGCAGGAACAATGTGAAGAAGAAACAGTTTAAGAGGTAAGCTTTCTCGAAAGAAGCAACTTATTGATTTTTTTTTGGGGTCAAAGCAACTTATTGATTTAATGACAATATTTGGGATAACAGCACGGTTTCAACACTCCCACATGAGTTTGAGCTTTATCGTTTTCTCCTGCAGTAACTAATATTAATTTGGTTTCTGACAATGTTTGTGACAATAACCAAATCAGGTTTCGGTACGTCATGGATGAAGAGTAGAGGGAGTGCAGAAAAGAGTTAGGGTGCTTGTGTCCTTGTAGCCTGTCTTTGCGTATATGTACATGTCTTTTGATCTGTGGCATTAGCATCTACATATCAGTGAGCTGGTTTGGCTCTCTTGGACTACAACAATCAGTCATCATAATCTGCGTACCTCTCTAATCAAGTCTTAAGAGGGTACATTATGTTTCCTGAAACTGGGATTTGATGATTTTGTGTGTTTCGAATATGTGATATATCAGTTGTTTGTTTCTATTTTGAAGCATCTACTTTAAATAACATTGGATAAACTGGAGCATTATTCAATTGGGAACAAGTATGTAAGATGGCAGCACTTGTCTGATCCAAAATCATATTTCTTAAGAGTGTGTTGTTGTGTACATGTCCCTGAGAATATGGGCCTGACGTAAAGATTAATGGGCTTAATAATATTGGTAGAGAAGATTGGTTAAATAGATGTTATAGCATTGTTCTGTAGTAAATAGATGTTAGTGCACAAGACAAGTGAACAATTTGTTCACTTGCCCATTGATCCGAACTCGTTATTTTTTGTAGCTATTTGTCCCTAAGAATATGGGCCTGGCGTAAAGATAAATGGGCCTAATTAAATGTACAAGAGGAAACGTCTCGTCTTTGCATCAAAATCTCCTTTCGCCTGTTAACTTCGTCGTCGCCGGATGGATCAACCGCCGTCGTTTCCTCACTACCGAAACCCTAAACCCAATTTCTTCCACCATCATCCTCCTCTAAACTCTCCCAGTTTCTTCCAGCGACCTCCTCCTCCTCTGCAAACTCCCAACACTTACTCCACCATAGCCCCATCTCCGTCAGCGATCCGCGACCTCTCCGGCACACTCTACTCTCTACAGTCTGTTATCAGAATGTCAACGCACCTTAGATTCACCCTCGCGAAATCTATCTCTAGAACACTCTTCTCCTCCTCCTCTCCACAAGGACTGTTTTGTTCGGTGCCCTTTTGATCACAATCACCTCATGCCACCGGAAGCTCTCTTCCTCCATTCACTTCGCTGCCCAAACACTCGAGATCTCACTCACCTCTTGGGATCGTTCAGTAGCTACCGAAACACCCTCGAGTTGCCGATTGAACCAGAGCTGAACAACGGCGACCTCTGTTTCTCCTTAGGTGACGTCATAGATTTCGGGAACAACTTCTTCTGCAACGATTGCCCAGGAGCTGTTAACTTCTCTGAGCTCGATGGTAAAACGCGACGTTTTACACTTCCTAGTGTTCTTCTAACTGTGGAATATGCAGCGAGTTTGAAGGTTCTTCTATATTGGTGTTATGACAGCTAAAGCTGATGAAGAACGGAAGGGACGTCCTAGTTACCGACCTATTATTGATCATGATGGTCTTCCCCGACAACGCTTGTCAAATCAGGTTAATACTTAACTATAATTGAGTTTGTTTCTTTCAAATTTTCGTACTTTTTCGTCTTACTGCAAAACACTCTTTCGTAGTTTTTTTCCTTTATATTATTTTTTTTTGTTTGTAATTGAATATCATTGGAGGATAACAGATTTGTGTAGTGTTTCATGGTGTATATAGTGCACAAGATTGAGAAAACTTGTATGTATTGCCATGACTAAAACTGATTGGATTGCTGTAAATGTTGATTTTGTTAGTCACATGTCCTCTTTAAGGTCCTATCTCTCTCTTGAAGAAAAAATCAAAGTAGCATTCTTCGGAGATCGTTCAGTCATGACTTTCGCAACTTCTGTTATGAGGTATTGATCTCTTTGCCATGAAACTGCGTATCTTTGAAGTTATATTTTGATGGAGACTTTGATTTGATTACTTGCCTAGCTGCTTCCTTCTTGAAATAGAGTAACTACAATACGGATTTCGAGTTATTGTTATTTCTTCTGAACATTATATGTTTGAATTGAAGTCATCGACCCATATTTTACTCAACTTGAGAGTTAAATGACAAATTTTATTGAAACTACGTGTATGTGTGTCAGTAAAGAAAGTGAAAGATGTTGACTTCTTTAGAAACTTACAAACGATGGTGGAGTACTAGACTGGGAGTTTTCTTCAGTCAAAAATTTGAACTTCTCATCCTACAATAAGTAGCATCACGGACTTTGTTTCCCCAGTTGTCTTAGTCTACAGCTTCTTCCACGAATCTTCCTGATGGTAATGAAAGACTTGGATGGACTTCTCAATTTCTCATGCTTTCCTTCTATAAATGCTTACTACGCTGATAATACATTTGTTGTGTCCATACAAATCTTTTTCTTTTTCATTCCGCAAATTGGTTTTTTGTGACGTACCTTTTTCATCTCTGCTCTTCTGATGGTTCTTTCTGCTTTGCCTCGCCGTTGTGAACACCATATCTTTCCTAGCTTCCACGGGAAAGATGTGCGTAGAGGCTTTCTCAGCTGCTTACTGAAGGAGTTCAAAGAGAAAGGAATCGATGTCTTCATAGACAATGACATTGAGAGGAGCAAGTTGATTGGTCCCAAGCTTACAGAAGCTATAAGAGGATCGTTAATTGCAGTTGTCTTGATCTCGAGGAACTACGCTTCATCAACATGGTGTCTGAACGAGTTGGTGGAGATTATGAAGTGCAGAGATGAAGATGAGCAGATGGTGGAGGTGATTTTCTATGAAGTGGATCCATCTGACGTGAAAAAGCAGAAGGGAGACTTCGGACATGGCTTTAAGAAAACTTGTGCAGAGAAATTAACGGATGAAGTTGAGAGATGGAGAAAAGCTTTGCAGAACGTGGCTCAACTCGCTGGTTACCATACAACTAACTTGTAAGTCCTTTCGATTTCCACTTGATAGATTGGTCCTAGTCTTCTTAACACATCTGAGTGTATATCTGGTAAACATTATAGCGAGGGAGTGAGATAGGATCATTAAGTATACTTTGTGAGTTAAGTTTGTTTAGATCTGGAGAAGATGATGGAAATGGGGCATTATCACGTGAATTTTCATTACACTGTTGATATATTTTTGATGTATGCGTCATTTATTTCCTGACTGTATTAATTTTTTTCTCTCTTTTAGTGATGATGATGCGGCCATGATTGAAACAATTGTTACCGATGTTTCCAACAAGTTCAATGATTCTACAACATCAAATGATTCCGACAGCTTAGTTGGGATTGGAACCCATATCAGGGAGATATCATCATTGTTGTCCTTAGAATCCGATGAAGTCCGGATGGTTGGCATCTGGGGTCCTTCTGGAATTGGTAAGACGACTATCGCCAGAGCTTTATTTAGAGAGCTCTCTAGTAAGTTTACACATACTGCTTTTATTGAGAGTATCAAAGGAAAGTTTGAGCAAAACTATCGAGACGAGCACACGTTCATGTTGCATTTACAAGAACAACTTTTGTCTAAGACCTTAAATCAGAAAGATCTGAAAATAGGTCATCTGGGTGTGGCAAAAGCAAGACTGAAGGACAAGAAGGTGCTTGTCGTTCTTGATGATGTGGATGAGTTAAAGCAGCTAGAAGCCATGACTGACCAAACTTGCTGGTTTGGGCCTCAAAGTAGGATTATCATCACGACAAAGGATAAAAAGCTTTTGGTAGCACATGAGATCAACCATATTTACCATGTGGGTTTTCCATCTACATCTGAAGCTCTTGAAATTCTCTGCCTGTCTGCTTTTCGTCATAAGTCACCGTCACTTGGGTTTGGGGACATGGCAATAGAAGTTACATGGCTCGCCGGTCATCTTCCTTTGGGTCTACGTGTTTTTGGCGCATATCTGCGAGGAATGTCTAGAGATCAATGGATACATGCATTGCCTAGACTTAGGACGAGTCTTGATGGGGAGATTGGGAAAGTATTAAGGTTCAGCTATGATTCTTTATGCGAGGAAGATCAAGAATTGTTTCTTCATATAGCATGTTTTTTCAAAGATGGGTGCATTAATGACGTGGTGGAGTGTCTTGCGGAAAGTCGTTTGAACGTCAACCACGGGCTCCAAGTGTTGTTGGATAAATGTTTCATATCTAAAGACGAACAGGGATGGTTGGTGGTTCATAATTTGCTTGAGCAATTGGCTAAGGAAATTGTTCGTAAACAGTCTGTTTCTGATCCTGGGAAACGTCAGTTCTTGGTGGATGCTCAGGACATTTGTGATGTACTCGAGGAAAATGCTGTAAGTTTTGAGATAAACTGTATCCAGTGTTTTCGTGCTACTAGTTTCGATCATTTGTAGCTAATTAAAGTTCTTTCAGGGCACTGAAACTATTAGAGGAATAGATTTTGACTTATCGGAGGACAGGGGAGAATTAATCATTGACGAGCGAGCCTTTGAAGGGATGTCTAGGCTCCAATTCTTAAGATTCAAGAAACGGGGTTTGTATAGCAACACCAAACTTCTCCTGCCCCAGGGTCTGAAATTCAGAGCTAGTAAACTTATATTTCTTCAATGGGATCAGTTTCCGCTGACATGTTTTCCTCGTGAGTTTCAACCGCGACGTCTTGTCAAACTTATGATGGAGGAAAGCAGGCTTGAGAAGCTGTGGGAAGTACCTATTGTGAGTAGTTTTTATGTGATTTTACCATTTAATTTATTTGCTTTTCATTGTATAAACGCAGTTCTGGCTTTATTTATACTATGTGCAGCCTCTCCCATGTCTGAAGTTGATAGAGCTGTCTAGTTCCGACTACCTCAAAGAACTTCCGGATCTGTCTAATGCCACTAATCTCAAGGTACTGAGTGCTGGTTTTTGCTCAAGTCTGTCGGAGATCTCTTCTATTGGGAAGTCCACTAGTCTGGAGGAGTTGCATCTCGCTGGTTGCTTTGAGTTGATTGAGATCCCCTCTTCAATTGGGAATGCTATTAATCTCAATACGTTGAATGTCCAGGTGTGCCAGGGTCTGGTTGAACTCCCCTCCTCTATTTGGAGCCTTAAGAAGTTAAAGAAACTGTTAATTGCAGGATGCCCAAAGCTAAACCATTTGGGGTCACAGTTGAGAAGCTTTCCTGATATTTCCGGAAACATTACAGAATTTGATATGAGTAACACAGCGATAGGAGAATTTCCTTCATCAATCATGACTTTTTCGTGTCTTCGTAAACTCTCAGCAATGTGTGCCGATTGCCTCAGGGTGTTTCCAGATGTTCCTGACACCATCGAAGTGTTACTATTGCTCAATACGGAAATAGAAGAAATTCCTTCATCGATTCAGAATCTCTCACGTCTCACTCAACTAAGCATGCCTCGCTGCAAGAAGCTAAAGGTACTTCCAACCAACGTCAACCTGCAATCTCTCTCTTCACTTGATCTCAGTTCCTGCACACAATTGAGAACGTTTCCAGAGATATCTACAAGCATTAGATATCTGAATCTGAGCGATACTGCTATAGAAGAAGTCCCTTCATCCATATGGTCTTGGTCTCATCTTCTTGAATTGAACTTGGAAGATTGCCGCAGCCTTCGGGTGTTCCATAGTTTTCGTGACAACATCGAAGAGTTGGACTCGGACTTGAGCGATACGGGAACAGATTTCTCAGGTGGTGATATGGAGACTGTTCTACCCTTACGTATAAACCTCAAAGGGTGCAAGAATCTCGTGTCATTGCCCCACATTCCGTATTTTGTCTCAGCCCTTGATGCATCTAACTGTGATTCGCTGGAGAGAATAGATGGCTTAGTTAGCAATCCGGAGAGATGTCTCAGCTTTGCTAATTGTTTCAAGCTGAGTGAAGCAGCGAAAGAACTTATCGAGGTATCAGATTGCAAGTTTGCGCTGTTACCTGGTGGAGAACTGCCTGCAGACTTTGATCACCGATCAAGAGAGGGTTTACTAACTGTCAGTTTGTGTCAGAGCCCTCTTCCTTTATTCGTCAGATTTAAAGCTTGCATTTTGCTGCTACATGGCCACTATATAAAGGACAATGATGCCATTTGGTATGATAAGGACGAGGAATGGATGGGTGCCAATAGGCTTTTCTGTGACATATTGTACGTTCAGAATGGCGTCTATGTTGGACATGGATCATGCAGGTACCAGCTACCCGCAATACTTGGATCTAAGGAGCATCTGTATTTCTTGGAATCTTCCATTTCATTAAACCTTCCTGAAACAGATGTGAATTTCAGCGAGCTTCGTTTGGAGTTCAATATCGCTGGTACATACTGGGATGTAAAAGACTTTGCTGTACAGCTCTGGGAAGACCCTGATGTTGATGATAACCACGGATACTGTGAAGATACTCACAACGAAGCTGAGTACAAAGAAACTGCAGACATCAAGATAGAGAAAATTTATATGGAGGAGCAATGTGAAAAAGAAACAATTTAAGAGGTAAGCTTTCTCGAAAGAAGCAATTTATGGATTTGATGATAATAATTGGGATAACAGCACGGTTTCAGCAAACCCCACATGAGTTTTAGCTTCATTGTTTTATCTTTCAGTAACTAATATTAATTTGGATTCTAAACAATGTTTGTGCTATAATCAATTCAGGTTTCTGTAATTCAATGGTTGAATAGTACAGAGAGCAGAGTTGGGTGCTTGTGTCCTTGTAGCGTATCTTCGGCGTATAGGTACATGTCTTTTGATCAGTGGCATTAGCATCTACCTATCAGCGAGCTGGTCTGGCTCTCTTGGACTACAACAATCAGTCACCAAGATCTGCGTACCTCTCTAATCAAGAGGGCATGTTCCTGAAACTGAGATTTGATGATTTTGTTTTTCGAATTATGTGATATATCAGTTGTTTGTTTCTATTTTCAAGCATCTACTTTAAACAACATTGGTTAAATTGACATGTTATAGCATTGTTCACTTGGAACAAGAATGTAGGATGGCTGCACTTGTCTGATCTGGATTCATATTTCTTGCGAGTTTCTTGTACATTGATCCGAAAATATTCTTTTTATGTTCCTAAGAATATGGGCCTGGCCTAATTAAATGGGCCTAATTAAATGGGCTCAACATCCTACATGTACAAGAGCAAACGTCTCGTCTTCGCATCAAATCAGCTTCTACCTGTAAACTTCGCCGTCGCCGGATGGATCGACCACCGTCGTTTCCTAATCCAAACTTCTTCCACCGACCTCCTCCTCCTCCTCCTCTAAATTCTAATCCAAACTTCTTCCACCGAGCTCCTCCTCCTCCTCTGCAAACTCCCAACACTTACTCCAACGCTCCGTCTCCGCCACCGATTCGCGAGCTCTCCAGTACACTCTCCTCTCTACAGTCTCTATTATCGGAATGTCGACGCACATTAGATTCTCTCTCGGATAATCTAGCTTTTAAACACTCTTCTCTTCTCCACAAGGACTGTTTCGTTCGGTGTCCTTTTGATCCAAATCACCTTATGCCACCAGAAGCTCTCTTCCTCCATTCACTTCGTTGCCCAAAGCCTCTCGATCTCACTCACCTACTTGGATCCTTTAGTAGCTACAGAAACACGCTCGAGTTACCGTGTGAACCGGAGCCGAATAACGGCGACGGTGACCTCTGTTTCTGCTTAGATGACGTCACAGATTTCGGGAACAATTTCTTTTACAATGATTGCCCTGGAGCTGTTAACTTCTCTGAGCTTGATGCTAAAACGCTACGTTTTACACTTCCTAGTGTTCTATCCGTGGAATGCTGCGAGTTTGTAGGTTCTCCTGTGTTGGAGAAATCGTTAGGGCTCTTGCCGTCTGATGTTTGCGCGATAAAACGTGAGATTGGAGGATGGAGTGATTACCCAAGTTTTTATTCCTATAGTGTTCTATGTTCGATTCTTGGTTCAGAAGTGGTTGAAATGAGTGAGTTAAGGACATGGATTCTGGTGAATTCAACGAGATACGGTGTTATAATCGATACATACATGAGGGATCATGTTCTATTGCTGTTTAGGTTGTCTATGAAAGCGGTTGTTAAGGAAGCTTGTGGGTTTATGAGAGAGTATGATCACAATGCCGCTGGTGAGCAGAGCTGCAAAAGCAGAACATTCCAGTGTCCAGTTGTGTTTCGAGTGTTGTCTTGGTTAGCTTCTCAGCTTGGCGTGTTGTATGGGGAAGGAAATGGGAAGTATTTTGCTCTGGACATGTTGAAACACTGCATTGAAGTATCTGCCTCTCATATTATGTTGTTTCGGTCACCTGACTCCGCTGGTGTTCTCAAAGATTTGGATGATGCAAACTTCAGTAATGAGGATGTGAAGACTGGTAAAACTTTGGACAGTGGTCAGGTGATATCTGTGTCCCGTGTGGCAGCAGCTGTTGCAGCGTTGTATGAAAGATCCATGCTTGAAGGAAAAATAAGAGCAATTCGATATGCACAACCACTAACAAGATATCAGCGGTTGGTTTGAAATCTTTGAAGGGATATTCTGTTTTTCCAACTTGATTCTTTGTCCATCTCACAGTTTCTATATCTATAGTGTTTTATGTTTCGTATCATGTTTGAATCTGAGTTTGATTCTTCATGATGTCTACATCACTCTGTAGGGTAGCTGAGCATGGTGTTTTGACAGCTAAAGCTGTTGAGGAACGGAAAGGACGTCCTAGCTACCGACCTATTATTGATCACGATGGTCTTCCCAGACAACGCTTATCAAATGAGGTTAATACAAAACTAAGTACTAACTGTTATATTAATGAAACAAATATTACTCTAGGGAATTTTTGCTGAAGGAACTTAAATATAAATTGTACTGTCTATAATGTGTAGGATATGAATAAAATGAAGACAAGAGAAGAGCTATTAGCTGAAGAGAGAGACTACAAGCGTCGAAGAATGTCATACCGTGGTAAAAAGGTGAAACGAACTCCTCGACAGGTATGAAATCTCTTCCTTGTCCGTGCCTATGATAATCACAATTCTTAGTTCTGGGAAGGCATTCTTGACTCAAGAATGCATATTTCTCATTGGATTATTAAAGAAAGTGTAGAATGCTTAGGCTCTACCATGTCCTGTTGAGGCAATTTATAAACTGCATGTTGCTAATTATACTTTCATTTACGACCATAAGACATTCATTTATAAAGTGAGTTTTCTCCATTTTGTCTTGTGTAGGTGTTGAGTGATATGATAGAAGAATTTACAGAAGAAGTTAAGTTAGCAGGAGGTATCGGATGTTTTGAGAAGGGAATACCATTACACTCCTCATCTTCTATAAGCAAGGATCATAAAGAAATCGACTCTGAATACAATTCTGTATCCACAGCATTAACAGACGCATCACCAAGATCCTATAAGCAATGGAAAGGAGAGAATCATGCAGATAGCGAGTATTCAACGGATATTAGAACCAATACAGATAAGAGAAACCGGTATGAGGAATATGATTCAGGCAGCTCGGAGAGACAACAGAGTCACAGATCATACAAGCGCAGTGATCGAAGAGATGATGAATTCAAAAGGACCAAACGACGTAGCCACGAAAGGGAATCTTATCATCAAAACCACAGATCGTCCCATGAAAAGAGTTCTTCAGATTACAAGACCAAAAGGGATGATCGTTATGACAGCCGCCGCAGTAAGGAACCTAGGAAACAGAACTCGTTTGAAGATAGATACAATCCATTAGAAAGAGATTTAAGTTAAAAGAAGGTTGGTCTGACTTTGAGACGATCTTGCAGTAAAAGTTTTCACGGAGCATCTGGCAGTATCCTCTTTTGTATCCTTTACCATGCTTTTTTTTACATTAAAAACAATACTCTGTTCGTATTCAGTTCTTAATTTTTATGGAAATACATGAGCATTAGGTCACGTGTGATACAAGAAAGAAAAATACCTATGAAACCAAAGACATGACCCTTTTGAAACTCCGGTGACGAAGACAATTACCAGAGCCATTACCCATCTCAGAAGAGCAAGTACCTGTTCACAAAAGATCTCTGTTTCTTCATGGCCGGTGTTTTCCTTTCCAATTCGGAAGAAACCGTCTGAAACGGCTACAGGACGTAGCTCCAGCGTTATCAGAAACCGCCAGAGGCGAGAACACAAAACTCGGAGATTCCTGTGAACTTTAATCTCTTCCTCTGTTTCCCATTTCAGACGGCGACCTTGATCTCGAATACATCTCTCTGAGCGGCACACGACTGGTTAGTATTCGTTAGATTCCGCCTTTGTTTAAAATAAAAAAGAATTGTTACTGTGTGTTTATCATCTTGTTCCAACATTGTTTCGTTGAGTTTTTCTCTATATCATTCTTTATTTCTCAGTTTTGTAATTGAATATCATTGGAGAATACCATCTTGTATATTGGAGAATATCAATAGTGTCACTGTATCCGTCTCTGAACCTTTGAATTGGATGAGAAACAATCAAGCTTTGCCATGAAGCTGCATATTTCTGAAACAATCAAGCTTTACCTGTCCTTATCATATCTTTTTGGAGAAAAAAAGAATTAGCATTTTCGGAGATTGTTCAGTCATGACTTTTGCAACTACAGTTTTGAGATATTGATTCTCTTTGCCATGAAGCTGCATATTTGTGAAATCAGGTAGTGATGAAGACTTTGGTTTTGATTACTTGCTTCCTTGTAATTTGCGTGTCTTTTTCCTTACTGCCTCCTTGAAAAAAAAAACAACCACAATAGTTTATTACTTCTGTTGCTTCCTTGTAATTTGCTGGTATTTTTTTCCTTGCTGCCTCCTAAATAGAGTAACCACAATATTTTATTACTTCTGAAAATTTGTTCTTTTTTCCTGCAAAAAGAGTATTTTTCTTTTATCTCTATCGATCGAAGAAGTTTCAGTCTTATAGAAACTAAGATGTAGGGAAACATATAAGTAATGTTTCAATTCCTCGACCCATATTTCTCAGTCGAGTGTTAGTGACATTTTTATTGAGACTACATGTATGTGTGTCTGTGAAGATAATAAGTGCTCTAGTCACAAGATAATAAAGTTACGAACGATGGTAGGGCCTAGACATGACTAGGATATCAACTTTTTTTCGTCAACTATTGGCCTTTTCATCCTAGAATAAGTCACCATTTGTTGACTCTGTTTCCCCAGTTGTCTTAGTCTATTGAAATTCCATGAATCTTCCTGATGGTAATGAAAGACTTGATGGCGAGTTCTTATATATTCCTTCTATTAGTGGTTACTACGCTGATAATACATTTGAACAGATCTTCTTCTTTCATTCTGCAGATTGTTTTTCTGAAATACATTGTCAGGTCTGCTCGTCTGATGGCTCTTTCTGCTTTGTCTCGCCATTATAAGTACCATGTCTTTCCTAGCTTCCACGGGCCAGATGTCCGTAGAGGCTTTCTCAGCTGCTTACTGAAGGAGTTCAAAGAGAAAGCAATCGACGTCTTCATAGACAATGACATAGAGAGGAGCAAATTGATTGGTCCCGAGCTCACAGAAGCTATAAGAGGATCGTTAATTGCAATTGTCTTGATCTCGAGGAACTACGCTTCATCAACATGGTGTCTGAACGAGTTGGTGGAGATCATGAAGTGTTGGGATAAAGATAAGCAGACGGTAGAGGTGATTTTCTATGAAGTGGATCCATCTGACGTGAAAAAGCAGAAGGGAGACTTCGAAGCTGTCTTTGATAAAACTTGTGCTGAGAAATCAACGGATGACGTTGAGAGATGGAGAAAAGCTTTGCATATTGTGGCTCAAATCGCTGGTTACCATACAAGTAACTTGTAAGTCCTTCCGATCTCCGATTGACAGATTGGTCCTAATCTTCTTAAACATCTGAGTCTATATATATCTGGTAAACACTACAGCGAGAGAGTGAGGTAGGATCATTAGTTATACTTTTCCGAGTTAAGTTTGTTTAGATCTGGGGAAGAGATTTATATGGGGCATTATCATGTGAATTTTCGTTATAGTGTTGATATATTTTTGAAGTACATGTCATTTATTTCCCGACTATTTAACTGATGTATTCATCTTTTTCTCTTTTAGTGATGACGATGCAGCCATGATTGAAAAAATTGTTACCGGTGTTTCAAACAAGTTCACTTGTTCTACAACATCAAATGATTCCAACAGCTTGGTTGGGATTGATACTCATATCAGGGAGATAGAGCCATTGTTGTCCTTAGGATCCGATGAAGTCCGGATGGTTGGTATTTGGGGTCCTGCTGGAATTGGTAAGACGACCATCGCAAGAGCTTTATATAAAGAGCTAGTAAGTTTACACATGCTGCTTTTATTGAGAGTATAGAAGGGAAGTTTGAGCAAAACTATCGAGACGCGCACGCCTTCAAGTTGCATTTACAAAAACAACTTTTGTCTAAGACCTTAAATCAGAAAGATCTAAACGTAGATCATCTGGGTGTGGCAAAATCAAGGCTGGAGAACAAGAAAGTGCTTGTCGTTCTTGATGACGTGGATCAGTTAAAGCAGCTAGAAGCCATGACTGGCCAAACTTGTTGGTTTGGGCCTCAAAGTAGGATTATCATCACGACAAAGGATAAAAAGCTTTTGGTAGCACATGAGATCAACCATTTTTACCGTGTGGATGTTCCATCTACATCTGAAGCTCTTGAAATTCTCTGCCTGTCTGCTTTTCGTCACAAGTCACCGTCACTTGGGTTTGAGAACATGGCCATAGAAGTTACACGGCTAGCCGGTAACCTTCCTTTGGGTCTACGTGTTTTTGGCGCATATCTTCGAGGAATGTCCAGAGATCAGTGGATACATGCATTGCCTAGACTTAGGACGAGTCTTGATGGGGAGATTGGGAAAGTATTAAGGTTCAGCTATGATGCTTTATGCGAGGAAGATCAAGAACTGTTTCTTCATATAGCATGTTTTTTCAAAGGTGGGTGCATTAGTGACGTAGTGGAGTGTCTTGCGGAGAGTCGTTTGAACGTCAACCACGGGCTCCAAGTGTTGTTTGATAAATGTTTCATATCTGAAGCCGAATGGGGATGGTTGGTGGTGCATAATTTGCTGGAGCAAATGGCCAAAGAAATTGTTCGTAAACAGTCTGTTTCTGATCCTGGGAAACGTCAGTTCTTGGTGGATGCTCAGGACATTTGTGATGTGCTTGAGGGAAAAGCTGTAAGTTATGAGATAAACTGTATCCAATCGTTTTTTTGATCATTTGAAGTAATTTAAGTACTTTCAGGGCACTGAAACTATTCGAGGAATAGATTTTGACTTATCGAAGGTCAGTGAAGACTTAATTATTGACGAGCGAGCCTTTGAAGGGATGTCTAGGCTCCAATTCTTAAGATTCCAGAAATGGGGTTTGTATAACAACACCAAACTTCTCGTACTCCAGGGTCTGAAGGTTAGAGCTAGTAAACTTAGATTTCTTGAATGGGATCAGTTTCCGTTGACATGTTTTCCTCGTGAGTTTCAACCGCGGCGTCTTGTCAAACTTAAGATGATACACAGCAAGCTTGAGAAGCTGTGGGAAGGACCTATTGTAAGTAGTTTCATGCGTGCTTTACAATTGAATTAGGTTATTTGCATTACAAATGTATTAACGCGGTTTTGTCTTCTGCCTTAATTTATAATACGTGCAGCCGCTCCCGTGTCTGAAATTGATGGTGCTGGCTTATTCCAACTACCTCAAAGAACTTCCGGATCTGTCTAATGTTACTAATCTAAAGGTACTGAATGCTTGTTGTTGCTCAAGTCTGTCGGAGATCTCCTCCATTGGGAAGTCCACTAGTCTCCAGGAATTGCATCTCGCTGGTTGCTCCAAGTTGATAGTGATCCCCTCTTCCATTGGGAATGCCATTAATCTCAAGACGTTGAATGTCCAGCAATGCGATGGCCTGGTTGAACTCCCATCCTCTATTTGGAGCCTCAGTAAGTTAAAGAAACTGTTAACTGCAGGATGCCCAAAGCTAAACCATTTGGGGTCACAGTTGAGAAGCTTTCCTGATATTTCCTGAAACATTACAGAATTTGATATTAGTGATACAGCGATAGAAGAGTTTCCTTCATCAATCATGGCTTTTTCGTGTCTTCGTAAACTCTCAGCAATGCGTGCCGAAAGCCTCAGGGTGTTTCCAGATGTTCCTGACACCATCGAAGTGTTACTATTGCTCAATACGGGAATAGAAGAAATTCCTCCATCGATTCATAATCTCACACGTCTCACTCAACTAAGCATGCCTCGCTGCAAGAAGCTAAAGGTCCTTCCAACCAACGTCAACCTGCAATTTCTCTCTTCACTTGATCTCAGTTTCTGCACACAATTGAGAACGTTTCCAGAGATATCTACAAGCATTAGATATCTTAATCTGAGCAATACTGGTATAGAAGAAGTCCCTTCATCCATATGGTCTTGGTCCAGTCTTCTTGAATTGAACTTGGAAGACTGCAACAGCCTTCTGGTGTTCCATTGTTTTTCTGACAACATCGAAGAGTTGGACTTGGACTTCGACTTGGTCTTGGACTTGAGCAATATGGGAAGATATTTCTCACGTGGTAATTTATCTATAAACCTCAAAGGGTGCAAGAATCTTGTGTCATTGCCCCACATTCCCTCTTTCGTATCACTCCTTTATGCATCTAACTGTGATTCGCTGGAGAGAATAGATGGCTTCCTTACCAATCCAGAAAGATGTCTCATCTTTGCGAACTGTTTCAAGCTGAGCGAAGCAGCGAGAGAACTCATCAAGATATTGGATTGCAAGCTCGCGCTCTTACCTGGTGGAGAACTGCCGGCAGACTTTGATCACCGAGCAAGAGAGGGTTTACTAACTGTCAATTTGTATCAGAGCCCTCTTCCTTTATTTTTCAGATTTAAAGTTTGCCTTTTACTGCTTCATGGCCACTATCTAGAGGAGAAGGGTGCTAGTGAGGATGATAAGGAAGATAAATGGAAGAGGCTTTCCTGTGACATCTGGTGCGTTCAGAATGGCGTCGATGTTGGACATGGATCATGCAAGTACCCTATACCAGCAATACTTGGATCTACGGAGCATCTGTGTTTCATCGAATATTCCATCTCACTAAACCTTCCTGAAACAGATGTGAATTGTACCGAGCTTCATTTCAAGTTCAAGATCACTGGTAAATACTGGGATGTAAAAGAGTTTGCTATACAACTCTTGGAAGACCCTGATGTTCATGATGACCTTGTATGCTGTGATGATATTTACAACGAATCTGAGTACAAAGAAACTGCATACATCAAGATAGAGAAAATTTATATGCACGAACAATGTGAAGAAGAAACAATTTAAGAGGTAAGCTTTCTGGAAGGAAGCAACTTATTGATTTAAATCATAATAAATAACAGCATAGTTTCAACAACCCCACATGAGTTTGAGCTTTATTGTTTTCTCATGCAGTGACTAATATTAATTTGGATTCTGACAATGTTTGTGCTATAACCAGTTCAGGTTTCCGTACGTCATGGATGAAGTGTAGAGAGGGCAGGCCAGAGTTGGGTGCATGTGGCCTTGTAGCTTACCTTTGCGTGTAGGTATTGTCGTTTACAAAATAGACTGATTATGCTTTTACCTCTTTTGATCTATGTACATATCAGCGAGCTGGTTTGGCGTAGTGATTGCTCTCTGACTAGAAAACTAGACACAACCATGTGATTCAGAGGGCATGTTCAGTACATATCAGTGAGCTGGTCTGTCTCTAATCAAGAGGGGATGTTCCTGAAACTGGGATTAATGATTTTGTCTGTGTAATGTGTGATCAAGTTGTTTGTTTTATTTTATTTTTGAGGCCTCTACTTTAAATAACATTGGTTAAACAGACATACTATAGCACTGAAGAATGTAGGATGACTGCACTGATCTTTATATGAAGTCACATTTCTTGAGAGTGTGTTGTTGTACATGATATCAGGTTGTACATCCAAAAACTGCCATCTTTGAAATATTAGTCTTAAAACGTTACTGTTTAAGATTACAAGCTTGATGGGTACCCACCAAGATCAAGTAAGAATGTGAGAGCTCTAGTTTTCGCTTTATATGAGAGATCATGTATTCTTTCTATTTAGGTTGTCTCTGAAAGCTGTTGTTAAGGAAGCTTGTGGGTTTATGATAGAGCTAATGCCGCTGGTGAGCAGAGCTGCAAAAGAAGAACATTCCAGGTTCATGTTCTGTTTCGAGTGTTGTCTTGGTTAGCCTCTCAGCTTGGCAGATCGTATGGAGAAGGGAAGTTTTTTTGCTCTCGACATGTTGAAACAATGCATTGAAGTATGTGCCTCTCAAGTTATGTTGTTTCGGTCACCTGAATCCTCTGTGGTGTTCTCAAGGATTTGGATGAACCAAACTTCAGTAATGAAGACGTGAAGATTAAAGAATTCTTCTTGGAAACAATCAGGTGATAAGGTTGGGAAAGCTTTGGACATTTCTCAGGTGATATCTCTGTCTCGTGTGGCAGCAGCTGATGCAGGGTTGTATGAAAGATCCATCCTTGAAGGGAAAATAAGAGCAATTCGATATGCCCCACCTGCCAGGTATGGATTTTCTTCCTTTTACGTGCCTATGATAATCACAATGCTTAGTTTTGTGAATGTTTTACTGTAGAATGGTTAGTAATGCATGTTTATAATTAAAACTGTACAATATTTTGGCTCTGCCATGTCATGTTGAGGCGTTTGGCACATCTTGTTCTATAATTGGACGTTGCTAAGTGACGATCAGGCATTCTACAATTTCTATAAGGTGAGTTTTCTCCATCTTTTGTCTTGTAGGTGTTGAGTGATATGATCGAAGAATTTACGTAAGAAATTAAGCTAGCAGGAGGCATTGGATGTTTTGAGAAGGGAATGCCATTACACTCCTCCTCTTCTACAGGCAAGGATCAGAAAGGAAGCGACTCTGGATACAATTCTGTATCAGCGACATTAACAGACACATCACCAAGATCCTATAAGCCATGGAAAGGAGAGAGTCGTGCAGATAGCGAGTATCCATTGGAGATTAGAACCAATAGAGATAAAGGAAAGCGGTACGAGGTATATGAGTCAGGCACTAGCTCAGAGATCATACAAGCGCAGTGATAGAAGAGATGATAAATTCACAAGGACCAAACGACGTAGCCACGAAAGAGAAGCTTACCATCAAAACCACAGCTCGTCGCGTGAAAAGAATTCTTCAGATTACAAGAACAAAAGGGATGACCGTTATGACAGCCGCCACAGTCGAGAACCTAGGAAACAGAACTCGTTTGAAGAAAGATACAATCCATTAGAAAGAGATTGAAGTTAAAAGAAGGTTGGTCTTTCTGACTTTGAGACAATCTTGCAGTAAAAGTTTTACACGGAGCATCGGCAGTATCCTCTTTTGTATCCTTTACCATGTTTTTTTTTACATTAAAAACAATACTTTCTTTGTATTCAGTTCTTGACGTTTTATGGAAATACATGAGCATTAGGTCACGTGTGACACAAGAAAGGAAAGTATGTATCTAAGAAACCAAAGACATAACTCTTTTGAAACTCCGGGGACGAAGACGAGTACCAGAGCCATTACTCATCTCAGAAGAGCCATCGATGGCTAATCCTTTACCGCTGAAACACAAGTATCTGTTCACAAAAGACCTCTGTTTCTTCATGGCAGGTGTCTTCCTCTCCAATTCGGAAGAAACCGTCTGAAACGGCGACGTACAAGCCGACGACGGAGCTCCAGAGTAATCAGAAACCACCGGAGGCGAGAACACAAACCTCGGAGACTCCTGAACCACCACTCCTTTCATTAACCCTTCCGTGAACTTCAACCTCACCGATAAGCTAGGGAGATCGCCGCTCTCTGTTCTCATCGGAAACGCTCTTCCTCTGTTTCCGATCTCAGACGGCGACCTTGACCCCGAATACATCTCTCTGAGAGGCACACGACGGTTGTTGTTATCGTCTCCGGAGTAACGGCGATTCTCCTCTGTTTCTTCCTTCTTAGCCCACCGTAACAGAAGCTTGAGACGTGCTCCTGTACCCCCACCGCGGCGTTTGCGTTTCGAATGCGTTGTCATTTCGGTGGAACACTCACTGATTCCGTCTAAACTCTCTCTGTCTGGACTCATTTCAGCGTTTGAGGCGGTACGATGATCCGTTCTCGCCGCTGTGAAGAGAAAAATCTCGGAGTCAGATATCTCAAACGCAGTTCCTGGACTGCCGCAGAATCCGTAACGCTCTTCTCTAAACGGTATAACCTTCTCGCCGCAGCCGTTTGATCTCCCACCCGCGGATTTAAGCCGTTTGATCAATAAATCAGAAACCGCGGTTCTCGGCGTTTGGCGTTCGAGCAAATCAACTGGAGTCATCCCATCTATATCAACAACGTTGAGATCGACGCCGGGGACTCTCAACAGAATCTCAACGACGTCATGTCTGACGGTGTTGAGAACATCCATCACAGCTAAGTGAACCACAGTTCTTCCGTTACCGTTTCTAACGTTTACTATCTCGGAGAAGTCAACGGAGAAGCTTCCTCCTCCTGAGACTAACTTCTTCAGAAGCTCCATCTGCCTGTCCAACCGCTTAAACCCGGACGCTGCGAAACCAGACACGACCATGTGAAGACACGTGTCACCTTCGTTGTTAACAGCTGAGATCAGCGGTGGAGATTCGTTTATCAGAGCCTCCATCACAGCTAAGTGACCCTTGTAAGCAGCTATATGCAAAGCTGTGTTTCCATGGCTATCTTTAATCTCCATGATTGAATCATACTTCGTTATAAGATACTTCACCACCTACATTATATTCCAAAGTTTAGTTCATATATATGTGAATTAATACGTTAATTTTTAAGAATTAATTGATTTTGTTGTTCTTACTTTGATTTGACCTCTGCAAGAAGCAGAGTGCAAAAGAGTAGAGCCATGAGCATCTCTGAGTCCTGAAACGGCGTCGTATCTTCCTGAGAGTAAAAACTCTTCTAAGATTGCCACGTGTCCGCCTCTCGCAGCACTGTGGACCCCTCTTTTAACCATCTCTTCCTTTACTATTAACTGCCTCTCCGTCAGTTTCCCGCCGTCCGTTTCTTCGACGCCGGCGATATCAGCCGGCAGCAAAGCGAAATCAAGCACGAGACGAAAAACGTCGTCGTTTTTACCTCTCGCCGCCGCGTAGAGAATATCCGTCACGCCGTACTCTCCTTCCCCGAACACGAGAAGCGGATCTCTCTCGAGAAGCTTCTTGACGAACCCCAAATCTCCGGCGGAGGCGGCGGTGTATAGCAGCCAGCCGCCGTATCCAGCTCTGATGAGCGAGTTATCTCCGTTACCGATCTCGCACTCCTCCAGCAGCCTCCTCGCGACGCGGGAGCGGTTCAGCGCCACCTGGGAGGAGTTGTTATCTCCGCCGTCTCCGTCGTCCCAGACGGTTTCGAGGCGGCGGATGCGGCGGAGGGAGGTGAGTTTGACGAGAAGGTTGGTGTCGTGGTGAAGCAGCTCGATGACGACGTCGTATAGACCGTTAGCCGCGGCGCAGTCGATCGGAGAAGCGTACCACCACTGGTCTCCCGTGCTCTCCCAACGGAGAGGAAATATCGGCGGTGGCATGGCCGTTTCCCCGGTTTAGATTATGAACCGGTTCTGTAAACCGAAACCAATGGTTTTCAATGAGAACAGAGCATATGTATGTATAGGAAACTTCAAGAAAACAGAGGAAGGAAGTAGATTAGGAAAGATCAATATGAATGGTTAGAAATGAACGGAGACTTTCTACTACAGAACATAAAGAGATGAAGCAGAAGACAACAAAAAGGAGAAGCCTTGGAGATTGTGTTGTTGTGGCGAAGACAGACACTTTTGTATCTTTTCACCAGAAAAAAAAAAGAATTATTTGAAAAAAGTTTATTTTGATCGGCATCGAAAATATATAGATTCCATTCCCGTGAGTGGACCATATCGTTACGTGTTTTATCTTTTATATATATCAGTATACCATCATGAAAAGGTTAGTAGTTAGTACAGTATATTCCAAATCTTCTGTAAAAGCTGTTGATTTTCCAGAAGAAGAAAAAAGAGATACGTGAAAGAATTTTAAACTGATGCAGGAATTTTTCGTTTTGCATTTTACGACATATCAGAAACGTCCATTGTTAGTCATTTAATCTTTTGTTGAGCTTTTGTAAGAAAATCGGATAAGAACTATGTAAAAAGGAGACAATAATGGAATGATGTTTCATCTAATTAGGCACGTCGCTAGTTTGGTTGAGACCATACGTTGAGGTTTATAATTTATGCACAAATGCACAATAAACGACATGTGATGTGAGTGGTAGTTCTAAACTATTCTAAATTTTGATAAAAACAAGTAAATGTGTCCCACTTGTGGTGGCTTTAAACTTAAGGGCCCTAATAATCAATAATTCAATAAATGTGCATTATGACTTGTAGTTAAAGCTTAACCATCATTATTATGAGATTGAAGAAGACTATTCAATCTTTATATTTTAATAGGAAAGAAGAAAAAAAAAAGTCCAGACAAAATGTATATCTTGTTCTATGCGTATTGTAGATCTACCTCTCTGTCGGTGTGGTAACTGTGGAGTGTGGACGCATCCAAATGCACATGTTATGTGTCCCTAAACTCAATGCTTAATTGCCTTGGATCCCACTCCCATAATCTCTCGATGTGATGAATCCTGAGACGTCTTACAATGATTTGAGTCAAAGCAGACAACATACAAAACTTTGCCTAAACTGTGTCTGACTCATTCAACTCCATTAAGTTACAGATCTCATCAAGTCTTATCCATGACCAAAGAACTTGAAATCTACACTACAATGTGCTTGAACAAACAGAACAATGAACACTTGGCAGCATTGTAGTAACTAATAATAACCTTCACTTTACAGGGGCAGTAAGTTTAACAGTCTTCATCACATTCTCAATTCTCTCAACAGCTTCATGCATACTCTTCTTCTTGACCTCATCCAAAAGCAACAAACAAGTCCTATGCCTCGGCGCGATATCTTGGCTCATCATCTCTTCAAACAAGCAATACGCCCACTCACACATATCAGCTCTACAAAACCTCTGTATCAGAAACGTATAAGTCGACTCATCCAAGCTGAGATGATGCTTAGTCACCATTTCTTTCAACAACCTCCCAACCTCAACCACATCCCCTCTCTTAAAGCAAGATCTCAGCAAAGGATGATACGTGTGGACATCAGGCTCACAAACTTTTAAACTCTCCATCTCCCTGAGAAGCTCAACCGCCTTATCTTCCTCACCGTGGTGACAATACATAGCAATCATCGAGTTATAAGTAGACGTGTTAACGGAAGGCATCTCATCTCTAAAAACACGCTCAGCTTCCTCTAACCTCCCAGCTCGAGCAAGCGTGTGAATCAAACAGTTATAGAAAAGAGTATCCGCCTCGCAACCTGACCTCCTCATCCTCGTAGCCACCCTTAAAGACTCCTCAAACTCTTTCTGCGCGTTAAGACAAGACATAATCGTCGTGTAAGTCACAGAGTTCGGTGGACACCCATTAGCTTCCATCTCACTCAGCATCTCATAGACTTTAATAAAGTTACACTGCAAACAATAGCATCTAATAATCGTCGTGTAGCTAATCACACAAGGACGAAACCCATGCCCTTTCATCTCCTGTATAGTCCAGAGAGCTTCCTCTACTCTATTAGCCTTACACCAACCGTGAATAAATATATTAAACGTGTGAGAATCTGGCTTAATGTGTGCCTTTAGCTCTAATAAAACAGCTCTAGCTTGCTCAGCTCTCTTCTCTTTACAGAGAGTATCAAGAAGTAAGTTCATAGACTCGGTGTTCTTCTCTAATCCAAAATCATTTAACCTATCGAACACCCTAACAGCTTCTTCCCATTCTCCCGCACCAGCGAACCTCCTCATGATCTTCGCAACTGTATTTATAGTTACAGCTTTATCTCCCTTCATCTTCTCGACGAACTCCTTCATACGGTCCCACTTCTTGGCTTTCCCGAGGATATCCACGGCCGTGTCGTAAGCCTCGTTTGAGTGTTTGTTGTGGCAATTGCGAGACTCGGCCCATTTCAAGACGCCGAGAGCTGATCTCCAGTCGTCTCTGAACCTGTGGAGGAGCTTGTGGAGTAAAGTTTCCGAGAGGGTTACTCTGTTGCAGAGGGGATCGTTTGAGAGACGGTGGAAGACTTCGTCTTCGCTGGCGACTCCTCTGTCGCCGGCTCTGCCTACGATGACGTTCCATATAGCAGATGATTGTGAGTATTCGTCGAGTGGTGGCTGTTCGGGAGATGGCTCTGGAGAGGTGGAGAGATTCTTGATGAGGGTGGAGGAGAGAGTGGTTGAAGGTAGGTGTTTGAGGCGTAACAAGGTGTTTCCAATGCGGTTTTGGACAAGCCGAGACATCGGAAATCTTAAAAGACAGTAGGTTATGAAGTGTTGTCTCAGGTTTCGGGCAGTAACAGTGAGAACAGTTTAAGTGTCGGAACAAAGACAAGGAAGATTGAATTCGTACCTGAAATCTTAAGCGAAAAGGTAATCGTGAAAATAGACGACGGCTGTCTTGCCAGAGAGGTTTTTGACTAGGAGGAGTAATCAACGCTCAGAAGAGACTTAAACGGACCGATACGATGCCATGGCCCATTTAAAATGGACCAAATTATTATTAGTTTTAAAATGGGCCGAATTTTATTAGTTACTAGCAAACAGAAACTTAAATTCGAACCGAACTATGCAAAACAAACCCAAGGATGTTTCAATCTCATCCGGTTTGTGTTGATTTTTCATTAGGCTGGTCCGTACAGAGAGAAGAAATGGGAAAGAGGTGGCCTAATAATGTATACTAGATACATGATATGGATGGAATGCAAGTCGTTAGGAAAATGTAGTTTTGCACTTGGGCTAGCTACTCTCTTCTGGAGGATGAAATCCTCAAGGTGTGAAATCACATCGTTGAGTTTTGACTGTGTTCAACAAATGTCTTTATCAATCATTTGAGGCTAATGCATTGAACGGACGAGATAATATTTACACATTTTTTGATAATATATTCTCTTTGATATATAGTCTTTGACCATATTTTAGAATTCAACTTTCATTTTAGGTCTTAATCGCTAAGAAGAGAGTGGAGATAAATCTGATAAAACCATAACTCAAATATATCAAAAAAGCCAAACGTAAAGGGCTATTCTCCGTAAAACAACCGTGCTACAGACTCAAAGAGTAAAAGTGAGGGATAGGCCAAAACCCAACCAAGAGTTATAAAACCCCCAAGAAAATTTATTCAAAAACAACAGATTCAAACTTCCTCCAAACGTCATTCCAGATCATCTTCTCAGATTTAGCACTTTGACATGTGGACTATCAAGTCGACCACACGGGTACTGTAACCCCATTCGTTGTCATACCACGACACCAGCTTCACGAAGTTGTCACTCAATGCGATTCCAGCCTTGGCATCGAAAATGCTCGACCTGCTGTCACCAACGAAGTCAGTTGAGACGACATCATCCTCGGTGTATCCAAGGATTCCCTTTAGTTTGCCTTCAGATTCCTCCCTGAGCGTATTGTCAACAATTCAGCAAGTTAATTTTGTATCTCATTGAGATATGATTAAACTAAGCTTAACTGGAAACAAAAGCTTACTTGATAGCCTTCTTGATCTCGTCGTAGGTTGCAGCTTTCTGGAGTCTAACCGTGAGGTCAACAACTGAGACATCGACGGTGGGGACACGGAAGGACATTCCGGTCAACTTTCCATTGAGCTGAGGAAGCACCTTTCCGACAGCCTTGGCAGCTCCGGTGCTGCTGGGAATGATGTTGAACGAAGCAGCTCTTCCACCTCTCCAGTCTTTCATTGATGGTCCATCAACAGTCTTCTGAGTAGCTGATAATCATAAAAGCAAACCCTCATTAGTGTCAAGAGTTTCCTCTTACAAGCAATCAGTATGAAAATAGGTTTATTGAAGACTAAAAGACTTTACCAGTGATGGAGTGGACGGTGGTCATAAGACCCTCAACAATGCCGAACCTGTCGTTGATAACCTACACGAAGAAACCTAAGATTGGTACAAAGCTGGAAACAACACTACCAAACTGATTTTTAATAGGCGAACTATCAAGATATATTTACCTTGGCAAGGGGAGCAAGGCAGTTAGTGGTGCAACTAGCGTTGGAGACAATGTCAAGGTCGGACTTGTACTCGTGCTCGTTGACACCAACGACAAACATGGGAGCGTCCTTGCTAGGGGCAGAGATGACAACCTTCTTGGCACCACCCTGTAACAAACAAATCACCAAAATCATTTAGTTGAAACATACACAACTCATACATGGGATAAGAACATTGTTTGTGTCCACTAATTACTGAGTCTCTTCAAAGACCAACAAGCTAAACATATAACGGTGTATAACATCCAAAGCAGATAAAAACAAACCTTCAAGTGAGCAGCAGCTTTGTCCTTGTCCGTGAAAACACCAGTAGACTCAACAACGAAGTCAGCTCCAGCCTCAGCCCATGGGATATCCTCAGGGTTCCTTCACAAATACAAAATCACTTTTGTGAGATCGAAGTTCTAAAAAGCAGAGTGAGAAAAGATAATCAACCGAGTAGATATATATATATATATACCTGATGCCGAAGACGGTGACAGGCTTCTCACCGAAGAGAAGAGTCTTCTCGTCCTTGACCTTGAGTTCATGGTGTTTCCATTGACCGTGAACACTGTCGTACTTGAACATGTACGTCTGCATCAAATCAAACACAGAGAGTAAAATCAATTTATGCAACCAATCCAAAAAAAAATCCGAAACAACCATCAGCTCCAAAATTGATATAATCAGCTAATCAACATGAAAATCAACCAACTAAGCCAGTTTTTGGATCTAAAAACATACATGAAGACGCTAAGAACACACATGCGTACACGTGATTATACTGATATCCTATAAATCTAACAGATCGAAACATATTAACCAGTCCAGGATCAAAACGACGTCGAAGGAAGGAAGGAAGGAAGGAAACACAAACCATGTACTCAGTGGTGATGAAAGGATCGTTGACGGCGACGAGCTCAACATCGTCCCTCTGGAGAACAACTCTAGCTACCAAACGACCGATTCTTCCGAATCCTAGAGGATTACACAAACCAAACGTCAGATTCAAGAGATCTGCTACGTATACGAAATCTAACAAACCTAATTAATTAATCAGAGACTCACCGTTGATTCCGATCTTGATCTTACCGCCAGCTACAAAACAAAAAAAAAACAATCAGATCAGATCAGAATACATAAAACGATCAACAGATTAGATGAACCAAACGAAATCAACAGAGAGTGATACTCACCCATTACGAATCAAAATACGCGAGAAAGAGAGATTTAGAGAGAAAATTAGAGTGAGGATGGTGGAGTGAGTGAGATGAGATGCGAGAAGACAGGTGTATTTAAAAGAGAGGAGAACGTGGAGAAGGGGTCGGAAATATCTTGTGGTGGAGTGAATGACCCAATAGCCCTTCGTTACTTCCCTTGTTTACCGTTGTTAGCCACTTCTGCTCGAGTAAAATGTCATCACCCCTGACTCGCGATTAGGAAAATAATTGTGGCGAGTCATGGCGTATTGGCGTCTGCATCTCACGTGATGAACTAGAAGATTCTTTTAAAACCATAATGTGGGCCGGGTCAAGTCGAGTCGGCATGAAACGCAACGTATTTGTGAATAAAGTTCTACTCAGGACCGGCATTGTGGTTGACAAGTGTTCCTGAGAGGCCCATTTTAGTGGACAATTTCAAATTTCTGGAAGGTAACACCCCGACTAATAGATGTCACAAAATATATAAATTTTGTGTTAGTTGCTTCTTTCATATGAATTCTTCTAGATTAATATATTTTTAACACAGTTGACATTTTGTTTTCTAATTAATTTGTAAAATGACATTTTGTTTTCTAATTGATTTGTAAAATGTTCAAATTGATTTTCATGATAGTTTTCAGATTAGCCATGGGCTAAACCTCATAAAATCCATGCTTAGATAATTAATGAGCGTTAAAAACTATGTCAAAAAAAAACCACAATATCAAATTTAACCACTAAACCATAGACTAGGCCTGGGCATTCGGGTCGTCGGATCGGGTTCGGGCCGGGTCCGGGTCTTTCGGGTCTAGGAGTTTAGGATTCGATAGGGTAATTTCAAATTTTCGGTTCCGGGTCGGCTCGGGTCGTACCGGATCCGGGTCGGGTCGGATCTTATATAGTTGGACCCATTCGGGTAACTAGAATTTATCGGTTCGGTTCTGGGTCGGGTTCGGGTCGGGTTCGGTTCGGGTTCAACCTAAAAAATACCTAAAAATACCAAAAAAAATCTGAAAATGTTAATATATCCGAAAATATTTGACATTTTATTTAAAATTTGTGTTTTTATTATATTAAAATGTGTATATATACTAAACTATGCGAGATAGAACAATAGTTGGTTTTCTCTTAGTGGCTGACTCCTTGGCTATGTAGACAAATAACCCGTCTTCGACTCCCCATTGATTCATTTTATTTAATTTATATTATTAATTCGGGTACCCGCCGGGTTTCGGGTTCGGGTCGGGTCGGGTCCAAGACCCGCGGGTCCTCTACAACAAGACCCGATAGGGTAATTTGATCGGGTCGGTTCCTACCCGGACCTGGTTTTTTCGGGTCGGTTTCGGGTCGGGTCTTCGGGTCCGGGTAAAATGCCCAGGCCTACCATAGACACTCTTTTATGTAGCGCCAAAATTACTTGAACTTAGGTGCCAGAGCAAGTTATGCTGGATTGGGCCTGATAGCTCTTGAAACTTGCAGACAAAATGGTGTATACTAAAAATATAGAAATTCATAATATGAAATAAAAATTAACTATAAGCAGTGTAATATAATTATTCAGAATAAAGACATATCTACAGAAGTTCAAAAGTTGATATAAGATTTTGATACATAAAGAAAAGATTTATATATTTGAAGTATATTTGAAGTTGCATGTTTTCAATGTAGCTTATTTGGTTTATAGAATTAACTTTAAAACTAGATTATGACCTACCCTTTTAAAGGGTGGTTATATTTTTTGTTTAATTTTTTTGAAAATTTTAATTTCTATATTTGTATTTTATGTGTTTATATTTAAGTTAAATATTAATTTAATTTGATATGATAGTCCTTTAAATTAGTGAAATATATTATTGAACCAAACATTTATCAGTTGGACATGATCATTTTTTAATAGAACAGATAATTAGACTACTAATATAAGATTTGCATCAAGATTAGGAAAAAAAATTATAATGTTAAGTATCTAAAGTAACATGCATAAAATTTGGTTCGCAATGAATACAACGATTGACTATAGAAATAGAGCGACGTTGATGAACAGTTTCATCATCACCAATGCTTATCACTAATAGTCTATCAATACAAGGACAAATAAAAGCAGCAATTCAAATAAAAACAGCAAATCAAGTTTGTTCATGCATAGGTTTCGCCATCACCACCACAACTCTCTTGGCTAGAAGATGCCCTCACCGTCCATATCGCTAAGGCTAACATGTAAATCCAAAAATGTTTGGCGCCTACACATCTTCTCTTTCACGCTCAAGCCTTCCGTAGGAGTAATCCACCACATTTTCTCCTTATTTTCCTTTTCAGATTTTTTCAAAATCTTTTCCTTCTCGTTTTGTATTTCAAGCTCCTCAACTAGATCAACATACCTTTGCATGAGGACCTGGATCTTCTCTCTCTTATAAGCTTCCACTAGTGGTCCCACATTGATACTTGCGAACGGTTCATGGCTCAAAGGGTTTTCGAACCCGCCTAATGCTTCCTTCAAAGACGGATATGCGAATGTGTAAGGCTTTCCGGATTCAGAGAAAACCAAAAAAATCGTTTCTACATTGCATAGTGAAACGATCTCGTTGATCTTCTTGGAGATTCCTGATTTACGTTTCGAGAACGTAATCATCCGGTCAGCATAGGCTTCAACCTTCTTCATCACGATCTTTTGCTTTCCCTTTGTAAGTCTCATTGTCACGTTTTTTAGGAGACGAAATGTTTTGCTTTCTAGTAGTATATGTTTTAGTTTTGTGTCTTCATAAAACCATACACGACTATTTATAGAAAAATCAAGAGAAAGATAAATGGAAGAATATATGTTAGTTTGTTTGAAGACAACTAATGTTCGAAAAACAGAGGACAATAAATAGTGTATATTTGACTAGTTTGCAAATTTGACTAATAATTTGGCAAACACTTTATTATTTTCAGAAATCATTTACTCATTGCACAGCAAAGTCAACAAACTACCATATGGTAACTCAATTGGCACAGTGAATAGTATATGCCAGAATTAATCATGTGCCTGAAATTCGAAACAATATTTGACTCAAGAAGAAGAAACATAACTGTTATGAATCGATTAGATCTACCTAACTCTCAATGAATCGCTTTCCTCTCAATCACTCACACACTCGTTTGTAATCAACCGTAAGAAAACACAAAGAAAAGACTCAGAGATTTGGTAACCCAGTTCGGGATCCAAAGTGGATCCGGTACATCTGGGGCTTGACGGCACAAACAAAGATTTCACTAATCACTCCAAGAGTTTTGTACAGAGTATATGATCACGAGACTAAAACAACCTTTTGCTCAAGAACTCTCTCTACTTTTCTCTCTCTGATTCCGTGAAAAACTCTCGATATCTTGAACTCCCTTTCTTCAATCTGATATATAGATGAGACCGGTACAGAAGAGTTAAGCTGACTCCAATAACCGCCCTGGTTATCACCTTCTTAACCATGTACCAAGCATTAATGAACCAACCCGGTTCATATGCTAACCAGTGTTGAATGTCACAAAACCAACAAATCTCCACCTTGACATCAACACCATGAGTCCATCCCTTATGCCGCCAAGCGTAGCCACTCCCCTAGCAGTCAGCTACTCCGAGATCAACAAGCGCTTGCTCGAACTTGTTGCTCGGTATAACCTTTGTTAACATATCTGCTGGGTTCTTCGACGTGTGAACTTTCTGAATGCTGACTTCTCCACCTTCAACCATGTCTCTCACAAAACTCATCTTCAGAGCTACATGCTTCGAGACTGCAACGTGCTTTGTTCTATCGTGAAATACATTGTTCTTCGCCAAACAAATAGCACTTTGAGAATCGCATCCCACCACAACTTCTGACTGAGCATAGCCTAGCTCCTCTGTTATTCCCCTCAGCCACAAACCCTCCTTTATAGCTTCCACCAACGAAATGTATTCTGCCTCCGTTGTTGAGAGAGCTACAACTTGTTGTAAACCTGACTTCCAGCTAACCGTGTTGCCACCGACCTGAAAAACATACCCAGTTGTAGACCTTCTTCGATCCAAGTCTCCACCGAAGTCAGAATCTGAGTAGCCTTTAACACTGAAGTTTCCCGAATTCTTCTTAAACACCAAACCAACATCCTTGGTTCCCACTAAGTAACGTAGTATCCACTTCACCGCCTCCCAGTGCTCCTTGCTCGGGTTGCTCATGAATCTACTCACCAATCCTACTCCAAAAGCTAGATCAGGTCTCGTGCTTATCATTGCATACATGATACTTCCTACTGCATTCGCGTAAGGACATTCCTCATCAGAACTTCCCAACCCTTGCTCGCCTTCTTCTAGAGCTGTCAACTTGAATTGAGCTCCAATGGGTGTAGTTACAGACTTTGAGTCTGCCATTCTGAACACTTGAAGCACCTTCTTCACATATCTCGACTGAGATAGCTTTAATACTCCACCTGCTCGGTCTCTTTCAATGTCCATTCCAAGTATACGCTTCGCTGGACCGAGATCCTTCATATCAAACTCCCTTCCAAGCATCTCCTTGACTTCATTGATATCATCCATACTCTTTGCCACCAGAAGCATGTCATCTACATATATAAGTAGATAGACATACTCACAATAGCTCAGCTTCTTCAGATATACGCAAAGATCATACTCGCTCTTCACAAAACCATGCTTGATCATGACTTGATCAAAGCATTTATTCCACTGACGAGGTGCCTGTTTTAACCCGTACAACGACTTCAACAGTTTACACACCTTGCCTTCTTGCCCCTTAACCACATAACCCTCAGGCTGCTCCATGTATATATCTTCATCTATCACTCCGTGAAGAAATGCAGTTTTAACGTCCAACTGCTCCATCTCTAAATCTCTGTCCACGACTATTGATAGCATCAGCCTGATGGAAACATGCTTCACTACCGGAGAGAAAATCTCTTGGTAATCAATTCCTTCTTGTTGAGAGTAGCCCTTTGCTACTAATCTCGACTTATGTCTCGGTTCTTCAACACCTGGTATGCCCGGCTTCCACTTGTAGATCCACTTGCACCCGATAGCTTTCTTATCTTTTGGAAGATCAGTCAGTGCCCATGTCTTGTTTTTCTCCAATGATGACATCTCATCATCCATTCCAGCACTCCACTTCTTCCAATCTTTACTTCTCATTGCTTCTTCAAAATTCCTCGGTTCTTCAGCGTCAATAACCGCTGCAACAGACAACGCAAATGCCACCTCAGATTCATCTGTAAACCTTGATGGTTTCACTATCTCTCTTCGAACTCTATCACGTGCAAGTTGATAGTTACTCAGGTCCTCCACTTCTTCAGCAGTCTGAGTCTCATCCGTAGATTCTGATACATCAACTCCACCTTCAGTCTGACCCTCTGAAGCTGTCCCAGAAGCTTCTCCAATCTCAACTGAACTCCTGACACTGTTCTGACTGTCAGGATGTCTCTGATTCTTCTCTGAGCCTGTGTTCTTGACCACATGTCTATATAACTGATCCTCTCTGAAAACCGCATTCCGACTAATGACGCATTTCTTTTCCTCTATGAGCCAAACCTTGTAGTCTTTGACTCCACTTGGATACCCGATGAAGACACCCTTCAAAGCTCTTGGTTTGAGCTTCCCTTGATTTATGTGAACGTAGACTACAGCCCCGAACCTCCTTAGATGATCATAACCCGGTGTTCTGCCTAACCACAACTCCTCAGGGATGTTGAAATCAATCGCTGATGATGGAGTCCGATTTATGATGTACACTGACGTTGCAACAGCTTCTGCCCAGAACTTCTCTTCCAGGCCTGACTCGTCAAGCAAGCATCTCACTTTCTCCATGATGGTCCGGTTCATGCGCTCCGCTACTCCGCTTTGTTGAGGAGTGTATGAGCAAGTCCTGTGCCTTTCTATGCCATGCTGCTTGCAAAAGTCATTAAACGCAATATTACAAAATTCTAAACCATTGTCAGTCCTAAGACACTTCACCTTTTCGTTCACCTGATTTTCAACTAAGCCTTTCCACTCACAAAACTTACTAAAAGCCTCATCCTTAGTAGCTAGGAAATACACCCAGACCTTTCTACTAAAATCATCTATCATAGACAGGAAATATTGCTTCCTAGATAGAGACAAATGAACATTGGGTGATCCCCAAAGATCAGAGTGAACATACCTCAATACCTCTTTGGAATTATGTTTGCCGATATTGAACTTCAACCTCTTGTTCTTACCCATAACGCAGCTTTCGCAAAACTCCAAGTCACTGATTTTTTTCCTGTCCAATATGCCCTTCTCAACTAGCACCTTCAGATTCCTGATGCTGGTGTGGGCTAGCCTGCTGTGCCATAGCGCAGTATCGTCTTTAGACACAGCTGCATACGCTGTAGGTTCCAGCGTATATCCATCAAGAAGATACAAGCTTCCACACAGAGTTCCCTGTAGAGCTAACTTCTCATTCTTGAAGAAACATGTCTTGCCATTTCCTCCTTCTTGTCTAAAACCCTGCATATCAAGTGAGCTGACAGAAATCAAATTTCTTTTAAGGTTGGGTATATACCTAACATTCGTCAGGCACTTGACAGTTCCACCATTTGCATTTATCCTGATAGTCCCAATCCCTTGTACCGAGACTGCCCTATCGTCTGCAAGTAGTACTTGACCTCCTGCTACCTCCGAGAACTCCACAAACCATTCTCTCCTGGATGTCATGTGGTAAGAGCACCCTGAATCTATGACCCACTTCTCTCTTGGATTCTGATCAGAGATAGCCAGAGCATCCACCTCTTGCAGCTCGTCAATCATTACTGCTGCTTCACCATCATCATCACCACTTTCCATTCTCTTCTTCCTTGCATAACAGTCTTTCTTGATGTGGCCCTCCTTCTTGCAGTACCAACACGTGAGCTTAGTTCTGGACCTGGACCTTGACTTGTTCTTGAAATTCTTGCCTTTGTAACCATCCCTTCTCTCTGGTCTCCCCCTTGCGACATACGCATCACCAGATCTCTGAGAAGTCGAGGCCTCTTCTTTCACCTCTTTCAGCTCTATCTCTTTAGACTTCGCTGCATTGGTTACATCTTCAATGGTCAGCGTCTCTCTGCCATACTTCAAGGTCTCCTTCAGCTGATTATACTGAGCTGGAAGCGAGCTCAGCAACAGTATAGCTTGTACTTCTTCTGAAACAGACACATTCACACTGCTTAAGCCGGAAACTAATTTCAAGAAATCATCAATATTTTCATCTATAGATTTAGACTCTAGCATCTTAAACGTATAGAACTTATGCTGAAGATGAATTCTATTAGGGAGAGTTTTGGAATTATACAACCTTTCAAGCGCAGTCCATATCGATGCTGCCGTTGTACAATCTTCTAGTTTCCGCAGTACATGATCACCAAGATTCAGGATGATCATGTTCATTGCTTTCTCAGCCTTCTCTGCCTTCTCGACCTCAAGCGCCTTGAGGCGTTCCTTGAAATCTTCCTCCTCTTCGCCTTTCTTTATCGTGACCTCAGATCCAGAAGTCGGCGATGAATCGGTTAGAGCCTCCTTCAACCCTAGGATCGACAGATGAGCCAACATACGCTTCTTCCACATCGAGAAATCTCCTTTGCCATCGAAGCACGAAATCTTGATTTTCGCCATCGACTCCTTCATCGCACTCAACCGTGCTCTGATACCACTTGTGATACCACTTTGTTATGAATCGATTAGATCTACCTAACTCTCAATGAATCGCTTTCCTCTCAATCACTCACACACTCGTTTGTAATCAACCGTAAGAAAACACAAAGAAAAGACTCAGAGATTTGGTAACCCAGTTCGGGATCCAAAGTGGATCCGGTACATCTGGGGCTTGACGGCACAAGCAAAGATTTCACTAATCACTCCAAGAGTTTTGTACAGAGTATATGATCACGAGACTAAAACAACCTTTTGCTCAAGAACTCTCTCTACTTTTCTCTCTCTGATTCCGTGAAAAACTCTCGATATCTTGAACTCCCTTTCTTCAATCTGATATATAGATGAGACCGGTACAGAAGAGTTAAGCTGACTCCAATAACCGCCCTGGTTATCACCTTCTTAACCATGTACCAAGCATTAATGAACCAACCCGGTTCATATGCTAACCAGTGTTGAATGTCACAAAACCAACAATAACGATGAATCAAAATCCGAAACATACATAATGAACATAAATCCTTAACAAAAAAAGTTACATATCTCATTTTACAAAACATCGGTTGCCTATGTTCAATATGTACTGATGACCCTGTTGAAGTTTAGTGGAGTAAATGAACTAATATAGGACCCATGAATTTTGATGAAAAAGTATTATAAGAAATATCAAAACCCATATAATATCAACAAAACATTTCAATAAATAAACCGTACTACTTTTGTATTCTTGTAACAACTGCAAGACGATTGGTTAGGTGAATCATACAAAGAAGATATATCTTCACTGTCACTATAAAAATTAAATAAACAAATAAAATTAAAAATATCTATTTGAAGAAGCTGTGACAAATCTTCTGAAAGCCATACAGGTCAACAACTACTCCAGATCCCGAAACACACAAGACTTCTCAACACTCTCGCGCAAAGAGGAGCAAGAAGAACTGGAACTGAAGAAGAAAGAAATGGGTGTTGTGAAGTCAGCGATTGGGGATATGCTGATGACCTTCTCGTGGGTTGTCCTCTCCGCGACCTTCGGTTTACAGACGACGGAGATCATCTCCGCCGCGGGGTTTCAGGGGATCGCTTGGGCTCCGCTGGCCATCACCACGTTTCTGATTTTCGTCTACGTCTCGATATTCACCGTTGTCTTCGGCAGCGCTAGCTTTAATCCCACCGGAAACGCCGCCTTCTATGCCGCCGGTATCCCCGGAGATACCCTTTTCACCTTGGCCATCAGGTTACCTGCTCAGGTAATACTTCTAATCTAAAGATCCAAACTTTTTCGGGATTTTTTTGTTGTCTGAGATTTGAACTCACACTTACTGTCTTACTTTCTTGCTTTGTTGGATTTAACTTCGTTCTGTTATCTGTGTTTTGTCTGTGTGAAGTGAATCTTGTTGTGTCTGAATCTCAAATCTATAAAATATAATTTTTTGTTAGATTTGTCCCCCACACACTGGTTTGACCCATCTAGGACCGATCGAAGTCAAAATTCTACCTTTGCTTTCTCATCTTTATCATACATCATCTTGATTGTTAGTATATTCTCGTTTTGATCTGGTCACTGTAGTGGATTTTTTTGATATTGTACAAGAAGAACACAGAATCAGATTCTTTTTTATTTGTTTTGGTTGATTCATGTGTTGGCCACTTTATTAAAGCTGAAGAAAAACTTTTCTTTTCTTGCATCTTTCTTTATTTGTTCTTTAGCTCTTTTTTTTTATTTTCTGAAGTTTGTTGCTGGTCTATTTGTTTCTTTGTGTAACATAAATAGATAGAAAGACTGTTAATTTGAGTAAAACTTATTTAGCAAGAAGTAAGTTGTACTCAGGAGAATTAAATTGAGTTAAAAACACTTTAGTGCCTCTTGGTAGGATCAAATATTCATAATTTTTACTGTTTTTTGATTCTTGAAAACAATAAAAAAATTATTCCTGAAAAATGAAAATGTAAGATCATTTTTGGTGTTTCCACCAGGCAGCTGGTGCGGCAGGAGGTGCATTGGCCATCATGGAGTTCATACCAGAGAAGTACAAGCACATGATTTCTGGACCTTCCCTTCAGGTTGATGTGCACACTGGAGCTATTGCTGAAACCATCTTAAGTTTCGGTATCACCTTTGCGGCTTTGCTTATTATCATCAGGGGTCCACGAAGATTACTCGCCAAGACCTTCTTGCTCGCTCTTGCAACCATTTGCTTCGTTGTCGCTGGCTCTAAATACACCGGACCAGCCATGAATCCCGCCATTGTAAGTATCCATTGGTTCACATGTCCTTAAAAGAGGGATGATCTCTCTAAATCCGTCTTGTGTGTTTGCTATGCAGGCGTTTGGGTGGGCATACATGTACAGCTCTCACAACACTTGGGACCATTTCTACGTGTACTGGATCAGTTCTTTTGTTGGTGCTTTATCTGCTGCACTGGTCTTCCGTACTATCTTCCCGCCACCTAAACCCCAGAAGAAGAAACAGAAGAAAGCCTGAGAGGATAAAAACTAATCCGAGACAACACCGGTTCAATTCTTTACCGGTTTGGGATATAGAAAGATTCAGAAGGTTTTCCATTCTAAAATAAGGAGAAAACCTTATATCATTGTTTACATTCACGCTTTATATTATGAATTTGTGCGGACGGCAACAATTCTCCAGTTCGTGCATATATATATATCTTCACTCTCTTCTGGTTTAGTAGCATAAGATTACCAATGACTGGTTTAGATTGATTCTGTTAAGTGGTTTCGAGAACTAAGAAATTATATATTTACTAGATTTTGATCCGCCCTAAGAAGGCGGGTATATGTTTTGTTTTGTATGTTTTTTTGAAATTGCATTTCTAAGCGTATGTTTTTTTTTTATTATATATATATTTTTGTATCAGATATGTGTGTTTTGGGCAAATCTTTATTTTTATTTCTAATTTTACTTGTGTATTTTTTTCTCAAAATGATTAGTCTTCTTATTTTGAACATTGAAATGAAATTATTATTGGACGAAAGCTTACAAAGAAATAAAAAAATCCCTAAAAAAAAAATAATAGTTCAAAAAAAAAAGAGCATTATAAGCATCTTCAAAAGTTGGATACAAAACTCCATTAACAGTTCGTAAATTTGTGTAATTGGTCAAGTTTTTGTTATGGTTTAAAAGAAAATGCATATAATGCAATTCATTTTGTTTGGAGTTTGTAAACAGGTTACTCATTCTTTTATTTTTGTTCTCTCTATTAATTTCCATCCAATCTTGATATTGTGAAGTTTGATTCGCCTTCTTTGTCTCGACATTACCAAAATGATGTTCTTGATGTGAAGCTTCTTTGTCACCTTTTTCCATATTTTTCTCTTCATCTGTAACAAATATTTTTTCTCCTATTTGCTATTATTTACATAAGTATTTGTTCTATTAATTTTGTTATAATATAAGACTCATTAAACTAAATGAGTTTATATATATATTTGATTCCTGAAATGTTATTGTTTGTTATATAAATACTCAGAATTTAAATTAGATATGAGTCTTATTATTAGGTAACAAATAGGAGTAAAAGAAAATATATTAACCTTTTTGAATAAAGAAAAACATATACGTTATATTATTTTTGGGGGATAAGCATTGAAGGTCCTACAATTATGGAGTAAAGAAATATACATCACGTTTATATTTAAATGCAATTTGATGATTCTACGTAGTATTTAAGAGGTGGTTACTTAGATGCAGTTAACAAATAATTGTTATACCACTAAACAATATTTATAAAGTGATTATGGTTATTTAGGTGCATTTATAAAAATTAAAAGATGGACATAACTTACTATCAATTGGACATGTTGAAAAATTAATAGAATAGATGTAATTTAGTTAATCCAGTTAAAATTTACTGATTAGTGATTACAAATATAACATGTAGATTTTAATTTGTATTTATAAATTTGAAGATATTATCTCAGATTGAGTTTTTTTTGTATTTTTAATAAAAACATCTTTATAAATTCATTCAAACCTGTAATAAACTCAAATTTATTTAAAATAACACATAATTCAGATAATAATTTATTATCATAAAATTAATAAGACATAAATTTAATAATATTTTAAAATTTATAAAACGAATAACACTATTTCATTTGAATTTAAAAATATATTAAAATAGACAGACACTAAAAACTATTAAAATATTTAAAATTTCATCAAAAAAAAATCTATTAAAATAGACAGACAATAATTCTGACTAATTCTTTTAAGCCGTTACACTTCTCACATTTCGGTTTGGTTGGAATTTATTTGGCTTGGTTGACTTCAATTTGGTTCGGGTCATACTCTCAAAAAACTAAACCCCCCTAATGAAGTTAGTTAAATTTTTAATTATGTTTTTTTGTCTAAAGTAACTTTACACTTACACAAATGCAATTAGCTTTTCGTGATTGTTAGTTAACCAACTCTCTTCCTTAAACGCAACCGTTGAATCATCAACGTAACAGATCTGTTAAGCACAACTCGAATTCGAAACCGCACTCGCCATTCCTATCCATCGCCGATCTGGATCCGTCAAAGGATCCGCCGCAGACATCGGCGTCCTCCGCCACCGCCAACAAGATCCGCTACCGCTCCCCTTCCGCCTCCGAGCTACTCGAGTCGGGACTCGCCACTTCCCCTACCTCCGACTCTCACCAGAGCCTTCTCTCCATCGACGGCGGGAAAATGACGGCGAAGCGAGCGATCGGGAGGCACGAGTCACTCTCCGATAAGATCCATAGACACCGCGGTGTCCTGCTCCTGATCTCGATCCCCGCCGTGCTGATCACTCTCGTGGTTGTGTTGATGCCGGGGGCGTCGACGTCCGTCGTCGAGGAGTACGCGCTGAGAAACAGCGAGGGAGGAGGAGGCTCGGATTCGAGGAAGTACGCTGTGATTTTCGACGCGGGGAGCTCGGGAAGCCGCGTGCATGTTTACTGTTTTGATCGGAATTTGGATCTCGTTCCTTTGGAGAATGAGCTCGAGCTCTTCCTTCAGGTATATCCCTAATCGATCTTAAGCGTTTAAAAGGATGTTTGAGTTTGATTCGTATTCTAGTTTGTGATCAATAATACAATTTGTCTTTCGTCAAGTCTATACTGCTATGTAATGTTTAAGAGATCCCTAGTTGCTAATTAGGCCATTTATATGAGATTAGTGATTATGCGGGCGCCTAAACAGATTTTTTGAATATTTTTTGAAATATTGTTCCGAAAAATTGTTTGTTTATGTCTGATTTGCCGACTAGGCGGACGTTTAGTCTAAGGCAACACATTGTTTATTATGCACTTGGTTGGAGTTTTTTGAGGCTGAACTATGGTTTTGATATGGTTTTTAGCTAAAGCCAGGGTTGAGTGCGTATCCTAATGATCCTAGGCAATCAGCAAACTCTTTGGTATCTCTTCTTGACAAAGCAGAGGCCTCTGTTCCACATGAGTTGCGTCCCAAGACTCCTGTTAGAGTTGGGGTATGGAAACGAGTTTCCTTGCACGTAATGATAATTGGAGGTCAGTTTATTTGTTATGTTTTATCATTTACTCTGTTTTGGGTTGTATCTTTTTCCAGGCAACTGCTGGTTTGAGGGCTTTGGGTCACGAAGCTTCTGAAAACATTTTGCAAGCGGTAAATTTTTGTTGATATGATGTCTAGAAGTATTTGCTTGCTTGTCTAGCTTTTTATACTTGAACACTAGGCTTGAACATGTAATTTTGGTCTTAAGGTTAGGGAGCTCCTGAAAGATAGAAGCAGGTTGAAGACTGAGGCAAATGCAGTTACTGTTCTTGATGGTACTCAGGAAGGTTCTTACCAGTGGGTATGTTCTTGATTCTTTTCATCTACTACTGAAGACTGGGGTGCTTGTATTTGTTGTGTCTATGTAGGGTTGCCTCTAAATAATTTTATTTTCCCAATCTGAGTAGTAATTTTGAGGACTGATTTTTTTTATTTTTATTTTAAAACAGCCTGAAGTCAAGTAACAAGTTACCAATTTTTTTTGTTTTCCTAAATTGTCGATTCTTAAGGTGACCATCAACTACTTGCTAAAAACTTTGGGAAAGCCTTACTCAGAAACAGTTGGAGTGGTTGATCTTGGTGGGGGCTCTGTTCAAATGGCATATGCTATATCGGAGGAAGATGCTGCAACTGCACCAAAACCACTACAAGGTGAGGATTCTTATGTCAGAGAAATGTATCTCAAAGGACGGAAGTATTTCCTATATGTTCACAGGTTTGTCAGCTGTCATTTCTTTTGTACCCATTTGATAATCTGCTATTCCTTACACTGGAGACATGAAACTAGTTGCTATGTAGCCTTTTCACGCAATATCTTATTTGGCTTGTTGATTGCAGCTACCTACACTACGGTTTATTGGCTGCCCGAGCGGAAATTCTGAAAGTTTCTGAGGGATCTAACAACCCCTGCATCGTAACCGGCTATGATGGTGAGTGAGAGACTTTATTAATTTATCGAGGAACACTCTCTTTAGAACTAGAACACTCTGCATCCTATCCTCATCACATTACACCTTCTTTTCCATTTAGTTTTGTTTTTCTAATATACAAAGTAATCAGTACCGTATCCTCTTTGCATCTCCTGCCCTTAACTACTATTTCACTTTTTGATGTTGGTAGCTTTATTTATGGAACATATGAATCATTTCAGGTACTTACAAGTATGGTGGAAAAGCGTTCAAAGCCGCAGCTTCTCCATCTGGTGCAAGTCTAGACGAATGCAGGCGAGTAGCTCTTAACGCACTCAAAGTCAATGATTCACTGTGTACACACATGAAATGCACATTCGGTGGAGTATGGAACGGTGGAGGCGGTGGTGGCCAAAAGAATATGTTTGTTGCATCATTTTTCTTTGATAGAGCCGCAGAGGTAAATAAATATCGCCTTTTAGATTTTCATTAAGCACTTAAGTGACACCAATGGTGGTGATGGCAGGCTGGTTTTGTTGACCCGACACAACCTGTGGCTACGGTTCATCCAGCCGACTTTGAGAAAGCAGCCAGCCAAGCTTGTACCATGAAATTGGGAGATGGGAAAACGAAGTTCCCACTTGTGGAGGAAGACAATCTTCCTTACTTGTGCTTAGATCTCGTATACCAATATACTCTCCTCGTTGATGGATTCGGTAAGTTAATCTTTTACTTATTTTCTTTTAACTTCTCAGACCAAAACAAATACTATTCAATTTACACTTACGCCTAACATGATAATGACAATGGTTAGTATATATGATAGGCATGCACATAGTAGTTGGAACGTGTTAGATTTCTGAAATTTTTATGTCCTGACATGTACAGTACATAGTTTTGGTTATTATCATCAGTGGTCCGGTTCCGGTTGGTCCCAATTTTTTGGGGGTGAAATGAAAACCAAATTGATTTTTCCAACCTCGGTTTGGTTCTTTGGACCTTTTTGACTTCCCGTCCCCCTAATTTGACCTTTTCCTAACCAAAACCTTGCACTGTTCAAAATGTATTTAACTTCCCACAGTTGCATCCATAGTTTAATTGACATGTGTTTTATCTTTTAATTTAACTTTTTTTTTTGTTGTGAGCAGGATTGAAGCCATCACAGACAATAACGTTAGTGAAGAAAGTGAAGTACGGAGAACACGCCGTGGAAGCTGCGTGGCCACTAGGAAGCGCCATTGAGGCCGTATCCTCACCATGAGTATAGTGCCAAGTTTTGGGAATTTGCACAAAACCCATATTATTTTGGATTTCTCCCAGAATCTCCCCCAATCTTTTCTTCAACTTCAAAATTTTGTTAATCATCATAATCCCTAATTGCTTACTATCGATTCGTATTAATATACTTTGGCTTACTATTTTTTTTTGTAAACTAAACTGCAAACGTGTCATCGGTTTCGTATAAATGATTCACTTTTTGAATGTTTTTTTCTTGACTGTTGAGAATTTCATCTTGTAGTTTTGTCCATGTTGAGTTCTCTTTTCTTTTTGTGAAACCTACAATCATTGGGGATGGATTGATTTATTTTAATATTTGATAATTCAGTATATTTCTCCATATGTAGTTCATATCCTTTTTTTTGGGCAACAAAATACAGATATGTAGTTCATATCCAAATCCCAATAGATACCCATGAAAGTTATTTTTTCCTTTGAATTCTCTCTGTTTTAAAGTATCTTTGGAGCGAAGGAATATTCAAAAGATTTTTAGATAAGTGTGTGCCAAAAGAAATGGAGATGAGCGTTTGACAATTCAAAGGTATCATAGTTTGGAACTTTACACGTTAGATGTGTAAATAAACTGAACTACTTTGATTTATGACCATTTACACGCCCACCCATTCAAACCTAATCTCATGTCACGAACTTCAACTTGACTTTGAAGACCGACCAAAGTAATACCATTGTTATATTGATAATTGTAAAGTTGTAAATTGTAATGAGCCATGAAAGTCCCATGAAAACTCAAATCAGGTAAAGGAATATATAGACTATATAAGGTTTAAAGTCGATCTGGTTCCTTATCAATGTATTACTGGTTGCTTCAAACACACGTCTTATGACTAATAATTTCCAAATTTGTAGTTAGAGGTTTCATTATATTATAGATTGAGTAGCCTTGTATAGCTTGTATATTGAAGGTAAGATTATCAATACTCATTGTCGGCGATACATTTTGTATTTATAATAACGATGCTACAAAATCATTTTATAAATATGATGATAAGACATACGGTAAAATAATTTTTTTAACTTCGAGAGAATACAAAAGTATAAGATGCTGATATGTGAGTAGTTGGAAACTTGACAAAAAAGTGTTCAAATTCCAGTAGAACAAGTAAGCTTTCATTATACACCACACTAGACACACATTGAGATAATCGACAATGTAATCTTGTTAGATATTTTCTTAAGAAGGATATCCACAGTTCCACAACCATAATTATGTATTATATTTTCTTAAATAATAGATGTTCCATGTAAATCGTTCTCAAACTTACAATGGTCCATGTATATGTGATGAAATATTAAAGAACAATTTATTCACTGGTCTGTATTCAAAAATTTCGTCTCGTCTGTAATGGTTTACTTTTTCAAATCTACTCTATTCGTCATTGTAGCTGTAACGTTTATTATAGTTATTTTAAAATTATTCAAACTATCCGCACAGTAACTTTTAATATGTTCACCTATAACCCTAGCTAGGCGCAAAATGTTGACGCTTGATAGAGGAACCGTAAGTCGCACGTGTGGTTGCTGGCTTGTTGAATACTCCCTCTGTTTTTTAAAGATCCATGTTCTAGGAAAAAAAATTGTTTTAAAAAGATACATTTTTTACCTTTTCAATGTATTATTTAATGAAAATCTGTTAATTTCAAGAAAATTAATTGTGTTTATTGGATTTTTATTGGTTAAAAGTTATGGAAAATTGTTATTCACAAAAATCAATGCATTTTTAATGTAATTTCTTAATATATGTGAAAATTCTAGAATATGTATCTTTAAAAAAAAACAGAGGGAGTATTTAACTTTCCATGTTTATTTGAGGGAGACTTAGATTTTAGTAAATTCAAAACTTGTGTAGTTTAATGCCTACTGGCATATGGCAAACTCCATTTTCAACAAATGAAACAAAAGTCACGTTTGATATATTCCCTGCGAAGTATTTTTGAATTATTAAAAACACTTTCATACAACCACTTTTTTGGTGGGAAAATGGTTTATTCCCTTATGAACTAGTTGTTCCCGGCTTTTTCACACATGAACTTTTAAGCCATACCAAAAACCACACGAAAAACGGAAATATTGTTTATTCCCCTATGACCTAATTATTTCCAGCTTTTTCATACTCAGATTTTTAAATTTTGACAAAAATCACATGAACTACGCTATTTTTTGAATTACATACACAAAATATCAATTTTAAGCTAATTCTCCTAAAATCGTAAATTGTGCTATTTAAATATTAACTTAGTTTATGACAAGTGTATAGACGATTTAATTTGGGTTGATAAAAAAAGATAATACATCGTTTTGTTCTTTTTCTTTTCTTTTTGTCAACTGCTCTTCTTCTTCAAAAATCGTTTTACTTTTCATCATCAATTGAGAATAAAATTTATTATTTTGTAAAAGATAAAATGTTTTACATGATGCATAATGAAAGAAGAGCAGCAACTACTAGTTTACCAATCCGCTATGTTAATGTTCTTCTTTCTTTATGCATCATGTAAAACGTTTAATCTTCTATAAAATAATAAATTTTATTTCCAATTGATGAAGAAGAGTAAAACGATTTTTGAAAAATAGCAGTTGACAAAAAGAAAAGAAAAAGTACAAAACGATGTATTATCCTTTTTTATCAACCTAAATTAAACCGGCTTTCCACTTGTCATAAACTAAGTTAATGTTTAAATAACATAATTTACGATTTTAAGGGAATTAGCTTAAAATTGATAGTCTGTGTATGTAATTCAAAAAATAGCGTAGTTCATGTGGTTTTTGGCAAAGTTTAAAAATTTATGTGTGAAAAAGCTGGAAATAATTAGTTCATAAGGGAATAAGTAATATTTTCATTGTTCGTATGGTTTTTGGCATGGCTTAAAAGTTCATGTGTGAAAAAGCCGAGAACAACTAGTTCGTAGGAGAATAAGCCAATTTTCCCTTTTTTGGTAGTTAGTTTTCCTTACGATTGCTTGCTTATCTTTCGTTATGCGTACGTGCATGTATAATATTCACAATGATCAGTAGGTTTTCTAAAGTTGATGTCACATTGTTTGACTAATGAAATGACACTACAAAAACATGAAAATAAGGAGATCATAAATGTATAGCGTAGTTGTCGAATTCTCGTCCACGAATTTCGCAATAATGAGAGTGGTCTTGGTTAGGTTTGTTACTTGTGAGGCCTTTATTTCTAATAATAACTAAGAGTTTTTCACGTTGAAAACAAGGTGGAACTTAATTCATTACCAATTGGCTTTAATCACACTACTGGAACTTCAGATTCATAAAGTGTTTTTTTTTTTTGACAAAGATTTTAAAAAAAGTGTTGTAGAGAGTATATTATAGCAATCTATAATATAATGCCGGAGTTCACTCCTTCTCAAGAGGACACGTCATCACCTTCTTTATGTGGGACCCACAAAATATTAAAAGGTCTAATTCGTTGTATGTCAAACCGTGGAGTAATTCTATTTCTTAGTCCTAAGAATAACCATTTAAAAAGCCCAATGAATTTTTGTTGGGTACCCAACTGAAACAGCCTATCCAATTCACTGCTCTGTATTCCTCTTCTTCCGTCACGCCGTCTGAAAGGTGAAAGGTCAAGCGGCATGCACCTTTTCGATTAGATCCAATTATTTCATTACCCTCTCCATCATTAATTTTCCTTAACTTCAACAACTCAAGCGTTTCGTAACCGAAAAAAGAGACCACTATAAATAGTAGAGGCCCCAGCACCGCGACCAACATCGGATACCCTCATTCCGACTTTCTCCTCCATGCAAGTTATTATCGAACAGCGTCTGCCGCCGATGGATAAAATCACATACACAAAATCACCCGATACATCAACAACGTCACCACACATTACTAAGAGTTTTTCACGTTGAAAACAAGGTGGAACTTAATTCATTACCAATTGGCTTTAATCACACTACTGGAACTTCAGATTCATAAAGTGTTTTTTTTTTGACAAAGATTTAAAAAAAAGTGTTGTAGAGAGTATATTATAGCAATAACTAATAACAACTCGAGAACGGAGCAGATTAATTCATCCCTTTCATATTGTTACGATGTAAAATACCTTATACTCCCTCTGTTTTTTAAAGATGTATGTTTTGGTGTTTTCACACATATTAAGAAAACACATTAACTATATATCATTTTTAGAAATTATCAAATTCCAATGCATTTTAACCAATAGTCTTTCAATAAATTCAATCAATTTTATTGAAATTTGCAATTTTTGTATAAAAAACATAAAAAATACATCTTTGTGAAACAATTTATTTTTCTAAAACATCTATCTTTAAAAAACAGAGGGAGTATCAATCAACTATCAACTGACGTTAGAAAAAATAGCAATCAACTATCAACTAATATGTTGAAAAACTTGCAAAATAGTAGATGATGTATCAGGTCATTTTAATACGCGGTAACGTTTTTTTTTGGGGCATAATATTGTTTTATATGTGAGATATTTTCGTTTGCAAAGTGGTATATTTGAAATTCCTTCCCTTAATTATTTCTGTAACTTATAATTGACAGTCATGTCATACCTTTCGGTAAACTATGGTTCAATTATTGGTTTACTTTATCGCACCATCATACATGAATGGCTAGAAATAAACGACTGACGCGTAAACATATAATTTTATTTTTAGGGGAAAGAATCAAAAACAAAAGTACTTTTTGGTGGAAATTGGCTTAGCGTGTGGTTTGCATGTGTGTGTGAATGCCGCCGTGGCATGTCATTATCATTTAAGAATTTTTTTTATCTGGATTATGTATGTTTAATATATGAGTTAATATATTAATCTAATGTAGTTAAGCTTTTTTTTTTGAAGATTGTGTATTTAAGCTTATTACATTACGTTTTTTTAAGTAAAGGTTAAACAGATCATGTGGGCGTTTATGATTCCACGTTTTCTATTCGGGAATATTCAAATGTTTAATTTGGTTTGCATCCCACCAAGAAACACATCAAACTAAGATTAGTTTAATACTTGCTTCATTAGACAAAACAAGTAATTAGTTATATTCAGCATTAAGCCATAATTATTGATATTTTGTCAACAAACTTGTCCTTTAGTCACACACGTTCAAGAGGCAGTGGTCGAAGGTCTTTTTCTTTTTGGACAACGGCAGTGGTTCGAAGGTTACTTTTATTTTATTCATAGTTTTGTGATAGTTCTTTTTTTTTTGTTGTAACTATGCGATAGTTCTTATCTCATCCTATCCAACTAACAGATGGTTTTGTTATCATTACGACCAGAGCGGTGCCTGACATATGTAAGATTTTTTTTAAACGTCTGCATATTATTGATCAGTAAATGAAATAGGCCATACAAAATAAATAGGGCCATACAACAAAGGAGAGTTAAAACGCTCAACCTTAATAATAAAGATCTACGAGCGTAAGAAAGCAGCTTCTCTGTTGATTAAATGATGGAGCCACGCAGGTCCTCCCAGGGCTAAGTAAGATTGAAATTTTCCATCCCTGAGCACACTCTTCGCAATTTCTTTAGCTATTCTGTTTGATATTGGGGATTCCAATTGAAACGCAACTGCAGGAAACTGTGCACACAACCCTTGAATTCGACTGAGGATGATACGGTATCTGGGCCAGTCTATTGCCTTCCCTATTGCTGCAAATAAATCATGAAAATCAGCAGCGATAATCACTTCCTGATAACCAAGATCCTTCAAACTCTTCAACGCCCATTCCAAACATTTGAGTTCAGCCGTAAGTCTATTTGGTGAGAACGTGAAAGCGTCCCTCGTATGGTGGAGCACATTACTAGATGGATCCCTAATGATAAACGCCCCCCCCCCCACTATGTAGCTTTGCGTTTCTCCAGTTCGCATGGATATTACATTTCACAAAGCCAGGAATCGGGGGTTCCCACTTCTTACCTTCCTCCAGTAAACCATTCACAGTCTCTTCATTTGCTTGACTATCATTGAGCTCAGTCCACAATCTTGCTTCGTCTCTTATCATTTTTTTGGCCCTATAAACAATCTTGCTTCGTCCCTTATCAGTCTACAATCTTGCTCAGTCCATATATGTAAGATTAAAAGCAGGAATTTTTTTTGGCCCTATAAACAATTTCTTTTTGGAAAAACACACAAAAATATAATGATACACCGAAGTTAAGTTCGAACCCTACACCTTGAAAACTTTACCGAACACGTTCTACCATCTAAGCTAATACATTCTTTACTAAACTGGCCCCTAAATTATTCTTAACTTGACCGGTCTTCAAGCTAATGCTTGATCAGTCTCTATTGAGGCACGGCCCTGATTATGACTTGATCGATAACTACATGAAACAGATTAACCAAACATCTACGATTGGGTGGCACAAAACGTTCCGTAGATCTTTAATAGAACCAAATTCGAATCCGCCGTTCGCGTGAACACCGAAGTTTTTTACATAAAACAAATTATCAAACAGTTTTGATAGTAGACACTCTCCTTAATTTAACAATCATATATATATATACATAAATTTATGTCAAATATTTATTAAAAATTATATACGCAAATATAAAATATCAAGAGATAATATATAACTTGGGTCCAATGAGAAAAATAAAATATTTTCTATTCATTTTTAAGCTTTTTTTCTGACATCAATCATTTTTAAGTCTATGCTCGTATATATATATATATTTTTCTTTTTTGTAACTGATAACGATATATATATGTATATTACATATACATTATCATCTAGTACACAATTGGACAAGCCCACGATAATATATTAGAGAAATAAGCTTATGCAGAAAACAATTGTCTTTTAACATTTCTATTACTGAATATATATATATAGACATATATAATTTATTTCATTATCAATGAAGATAATCGTTATATATATATGGAGAATAGGGAAAATTCATAAATCATATAAAGCCGCAGCCATTGGATTTCAAAGAATACGATAATATTTCATTGTTTTACCGATTTTAATTTCAAGATCTTCTCAACAATATAAAGCCAAACAAAATGAACTAGTTACGGGTCTCATAATATTCTTATCCTTATTATACAAAAAGAGCGAGAAAAATAATCTCCTTGTATACAAATCTATACAAACACGTGTACTGCAACAAATCATTCAATGTTTTTTTCTTCTTAAATTATCAAGTTTTCTCAAAATAGTATTGTACCATTTTAAGTGATATTTAAGGTTTTTATACAATTATTAAGAAAATACAAATTTTTATTTACTTTATCTTGGTTATATAAAAATCACATTAAATAAAACAAGTTTAACCAATAACAAAATAGTACATGATTTTGTAATTGATCACAAAATTTGAATGACATTTAATTTTACCTAGAATAGTGAAAATATCACATATTATGAACCAAAATAAAAATTTTAAAACTTCACTTAAAATGGAACAGAAGGAGTAATAGAGAGTAGCATATGATGTTTGCGTCAGCAGCCCCATCTGGGCTTACGTGGAGATTGTCAGGACAAAAGTAAAATTAACCAATAAGATGAGATCTCGGAGGACACAGCTGCTCGTTAGGGTCCACTTCTCCAACAAAACTCTTCAATTATTAATACTCGATACAACGACACAAATAAGTTACTATATGGCCATTTAAATATTTGAAAACGGAACATTTGTTTTCATACTTTGATCCCTATATATGTTTTTATATTCTTTCCTTTAGAAAGAGACTGAAAGACTATTTCTCAGAAATTTTATGTACGATTTTTGGATTCAATAGCTAAAATGGAAAAATCCCAACATATATGATTTACAACTACAAAGTTTAATTATGTTGAATTACGTATTTAAAAAAATTTGAAGTCCAAATAGTACGAACTTCCTGATTGACAATCTTTATAATGTACATACAAATAGCTATTTCATTACATGGTGCACCAATAAGAAACCATTTCCTTACATAAACAGTCTAATTAGACTTAAATGATAAATATTATATTATGAGAATAGATAGACAACATGCACAGAACACCGCAAATTTGACTAAGATATATATATATATATATATATATATATATATATATATATATTTATTTATTCCAGTTTCTGTTCATAACACATGCTTGAGTTTGATGACGATATTTGTTAGCTTCTCGTCATACAGTTCTAATAACTAAAAAAGAAATTATTTATTTGGTTGGAAAATAATTTGAACTGGTCTGTTTCTTTTAATCGACTACTTTAAAATTTGTTTTTGGACTTTTCTAACTTTACATAAAATAATATTCTGTATTTTCTTTTGTTTTAAATTCCTAATATTTTGAATAAAAATATATATACATTCAATAATAGTACTAAAAGACAAAACTCCACGCACCATAAATTGCTTAGCAACCTGCTCTACAAAAAATTTCAACCTTTGGCTCACTTCTTCTTTGCCTAGTTGGCTCTTTGCTCCTCACCAGAATCAAAACAGTCTCTCTCTCTTCTCGTTTCTTCAAGATTCTATATATATAAGATTCTTAAGATCATACTAAGAAACAATGATAAGCAAGGATCCAAGATCAAGTTTGCCACCAGGGTTTCGATTTCATCCAACTGATGAAGAGCTCATTCTCCATTACCTAAGGAAGAAAGTTTCCTCTTTACCAGTCCCGCTTTCGGTCATCGCAGATGTCGATATCTATAAATCTGATCCATGGGATTTACCAGGTAATTAACCAATATTAACCAGTTATATTAACTTGTGTATGCATTTTATTGACATTTTTAAGTGTTATAACATGTTTCATTTATATATATCAGACAAGGCTCCGTTTGGAGAGAAAGAATGGTATTTTTTAGTCCGAGAGATAGGAAATATCCAAATGGAGCAAGACCAAACCGAGCAGCTGCGTCTGGATATTGGAAAGCCACCGGGACAGATAAATTAATCGCGGTACCAAACGGTGAAGGAGTTCATGAAAACATTGGTGTAAAAAAAGCTCTAGTGTTCTATAGAGGAAAGCCTCCAAAAGGTATTAAAACCAATTGGATCATGCATGAATATCGACTTACCGAAACCCTATCGCCCAAACGAGCGGGAAGTTGTAGGAGCGATAGGCAAGCCGCTAATTTTGAAGATAGGGGTTTGAAATCTAAAGAAGACTCTATGAGGGTAAGTATTTGCAAATAATTGAAAAGAAAAGAAAAAAGATTATTAGTAACGGTGATTTTGATTCAATTAAAAAGAAAACTGATTTTTAAAGTTCGAAACCAACTATTTTATTTTTTATTCGGCTTTTTTTTTTTTTTTTTTTTTTTTTTTTTTATTCGGCTTAATATATATATATTTATATACCTGATATTTCAATAAACCTTTTTATATAAAATTTCTTTATTTAGCCCCATTTCTTACGATTTTTATATTCCTTGTTCTCTTGCAGCTGGATGATTGGGTTCTTTGCCGGATTTACAAGAAATCACACACTTCATTGTCATCACCAGATGTTGCTTCGGCTACAAGCAACGAAGAATATGCGGAAAATGACAAAGAATCAGTCCTAATCAGCGAGACCCTCTTGCCAAATTTGGAAAACAATCAAACCCTTAAACGCCAGAAGTCTTCTTTCTCGAACTTATTAGACGCTACAGATTTGACTTTCCTCACAAACTTTCTAAACGAAACTCCGGAAAATCATACTGAGCCAGAGTTTTCTTTCATGTTTGAAAATTTCTCAAACCCTAATATCTACGGAAACCCTTACTTGGATCAAAAGTTACCTCGGTTGAGCCCTCCTAGTTCTGAGACCAGCTTTATCGGAAACAAAAGAGAAAGAATGGATTATGCAGAAGAAACGACGAACACTTCCAAGAAGATGATCAACAACTTTAGTTACAATAATAGCATAGATCATTTGGATCATAGTATGGTTCAACAATCTAGTTTTCTGAATCACGAACTCTTAATGAGTCCTCGCCTTCCATATCAAGGCTAGGATATTGTTTTCAAAACATAATTACCCGAATTGGGGACCATTTGATATGTGGTTGAACGTAGGAATTGTTATAATATGTAATTTTCAGTCATGTAGGGGATCATCTCATATAGAAGCTTATATATATTGAAAATAATGTTTTTAGCAGTTCAGTTATGAGCTAGATTTATATAGTTCACGTATATGGACACGCATGTTGAGAATGAAAATAGCTAATTTCTTTAAAACCTTTTCTGAGAAGTATATATATATATATATGAATATATCTTTAAAATCGTTTTCACAAGTGGTATTAAAAGGGTTCCTCGTCCATGGTTGATAATATACACATATATTTGCGGTGTCTCGTACATCCACGTGGATATGAAATCCAAATTATTATTTCCTTCTTTCTTAGCCCTTGAAAGATCATCTCCATGGTTACTTGCACACAACGGATTGGGGATTCATCATGTTTCATGTTTTTTTCGAAGAATTCGTGGTACTGTATTTTCCATAATTGATCAACTATACGTCAATGAGAACAGTGAGTCTGTATCGATATTTAAAAGGCCTAGGCTGGGTCCACATGACCCAATATGGAGAGGTGGTGATTTCATAATTTACGTCAGCTGCTGTCACCAAATGATGCGGCTCCTTTGCTTTAAAGTCCTTACCTCTGGCAGAAAAAGTCAATCTGCTTAAGCTACGCCTGCATTCATTTTAGAGTTTCTTCATTTTACAACCTACTCCTGTTAAGGGTTCACGCGCCAAAACATATAATACGAGAATTTATACAAGTATTGAAGTATTTATATAAAAGAGAAAATTTGAATACATAAAAAATTTAGAATACATACATAGAAAATATTACAAAAGTACTTTTTTTTCTAAACAACAGTACTTGTTTATTATCATTTATAACCTAAACTTTATTACATAGCTTCTGGTCAATAAAATATCAGATATTATCGGGTTGACATTCTCATTCATCTAATTGTGCATATACAATATTACAATAATAAAGGTGGGAATAACTGAGGATCTAAGGTATAATTACTTGATAGATTCTTATAAATAATTGTCTCACCATTTTATAATGTTTTATTAAGTGGTTGTGTGAAATAAGTGTTGAATTTTTCTTGAGAAATGTCACTATTAATATTTCTAATATTTTCTTATCAATATTTTCTTGAGTACCTCTGTTTCTTGGTTTTACGTGCGATAATTTTTCTGTTGACATTGGTTTCATACTTCCATCAATGTTGTTCAAACAGAATAGCCTGGATTTAGTTTGTTTGGTTTATCGAAAATCTCATCTGGACTTGATGTACAAGTTAGTTTTCTTTGAATAAGTTTTACATATATTGGAAAAAAAATCATCTGCGTTGGTTTAGGTATATCCGAATTTTAAATGAAAACACTACAAATAGGAAACAGCGTACATATGAATATCATGAATCTATTGCGAATCTTAGGAATATTGTTTTCGTCTATAATATTTTAGCATGTAATATTCGGACGATACAATTGTCTCTTCTCATCTGAAAAGAGACAATTAGACAGTTAAGTTAGTTGGGAGATTAGGTACCCTATCGTTGAAACTTTTTTAAAAAGCACCCAAAGAACAATTCAAGAAAGAATTGTTATTAAGAACCAACTAGCTTTGTTGGGAAAAAAATTAATTAGTATTTTCGCATCATATCCACAAAAACCTACTAGCATTTTCTTTTAATGTCAACTAGTTTCGCTCATCATATCATATGATAGTTTTGTCAATAAGTTGTTCCATTTATATTTTCATATTGATTTGTTTAGTTGCTTAGGTAAGGACTAGCTCTTGTCATGCTACAAGAAGTCGTCATAGAAAATCTACAGCGGCAGTTTATGATCGACAGTCACCCGTTTTGAATTTACTTTCAGTCCTTAATATTGACAGTCACTAATCTGAAGGAAATGTTATGTTCAATCTTAAGCTCATAATAAAGGAAATCAATTTATTGTTTCACATAATTTATCTTCCTTTTCGGATAGAATTATCTCTCTTCATAGAAGAGGTGGCTTTTTTTTTTGTCTTCTCTGCCGCTGCTGCCTTCTTTTTTTCTCTCTTAACTGAATAAAGTTGCGTAGAGCTTACGTGTCTTTACTACAACACCAAAAAAGAAGGAAAATTTAGAAAATAAACAATTCTTTGTTTTAATTATTTTAATTTCATAACTCTTATCTTTCTTCTGTATAAATAAGCCAAGACTTTCTACTTTTTCTCAGTTTATATTTTTCATGTAACGGTTTAGCTCCTCAAAATTCTCCAACCTTTGCTTCTTCTTCCATCTTTCTTCAACCTCTTTCCTTCTTCTTCAACGTGGACGTGTGTCTGCAATAAACATATATATTCCTCCATCGATCTCCTTTTCCTCAGAACGTTTACTGCTTTGTTAAACTTTCAAGAATTTCCTCATCTTTATCGTTCTTGGTTAGACATACAAATACAGATATGCTGGAAGAAGTAGGTGTAGTTGTGAACCAAGGAGGAGATCATGAGGCGGTAGATTTGCCTCCGGGGTTTCGGTTTCATCCAACTGATGAAGAGATCATAACTCATTACCTTAAAGAGAAAGTCTTCAACGTCCAGTTCACCGCGGCTGCAATTGGTCAAGTCGACCTTAACAAGAACGAGCCTTGGGATCTACCAAGTAAGTTACTTAAATTCAACAATTTTTTTACTTTCATTTTGACCGTTTCAAAATTTATCATACATCAACATTCTGATTCTTGATATTTTGTGTGGGGGTGCAGAAATTGCAAAGATGGGGGAGAAGGAGTTTTACTTCTTTTGCCAGAGGGATAGGAAGTACCCAACCGGCATGAGGACGAACCGTGCAACCCTGTCCGGTTACTGGAAGGCGACCGGGAAGGACAAGGAGATCTTTAGAGGCAAAGGTTGTATTGTTGGGATGAAGAAAACACTTGTGTTCTATAGAGGAAGAGCTCCAAAAGGTGAAAAGACCAATTGGGTAATGCATGAGTATCGTCTTGATGGCAAATATTCTTATCAGAATCTCCCTAGATCCGCAAGGGTATGTCAAAGTTGTTAACTACTTTTTCAATATTGTTAGTTATAATTATAACTTTGTGAGAAAGATATGCAATGGTGGAAATATTCAAAAAAAAAGACACGCAATGGTGGTGTACTAATGTTAATTATCTTATAATGTGTTTGGTGTGGACGTATCATATAATTGATCTTACATATAAATTAGTACAAAATTAATTTTAAATATAATATATAATTAATAACTTAATTAATCATAAATCTTTACCTAACTAACCTTTTATTTTTGTAATGATTAATATATATAGGATGAATGGGTGGTGTGTAGGGTTTTCCACAAGAACGCTCCTCCTATTAATACTACTACAACTACTTCTAATCAACTCATAGGGAGTGAATCTCTTGACAACATTGATCATCTCTTAGACTTCTCAGCTCTCCCGCCTCTCATCGATCCAGGTTTCTTGGTTCAACCCGGTCCAAGCTTCTCAGTTGCCGGCCAGCAAAACAACCTCAACCCCATCCTCCATCACTCTACAACCGTAGCGATCAATAGCACATACTTCCCTGCCAAAACCGTCAACTACACTTACCACTCGGACCCAAATTGCGGATCCGGTTTCGGTTACGGGACGGGTTCAGGTAATAATAACAACGGTATCAAGTTCGAGCATTCTCTTATGAGTGTGTCTCAAGAAACCGGTTTAAGTTCCGACATGAACACAACCACTTCACCAGAGATATGTAACGAGATGTCGAATGATGATGACGACTTGGGGATCTTTTGGGACGACTACAAACTAATTTGAAGGTTATTATCATTTGTGAATCTGTGAGAGTGCCATTGATTACTTTGTTAGTGATTTTAATCATGTAATTAATTTGTGTATGAGTTATTCTTGGGTTCACCCCCTAGGGTGAACCTCAAGGTTCACCAACCAATAGTATTTGAGTATATGATATTTGACATCTTTTAAAAAAGGAAAAAAATTAATTTCTAAACTATATTGTATTTTAAAAATAAAAAATATATATACATAAAAAATAGTAATAGTTACAAAAATAAATAAATTAATATTATTAAGCTTTTAGTAAAATATTAAACCCTATACCCTAAATCCTAAACCCTAAAATCTTAGATAAATCCTAAACCCAAAAATTTTAGATAAACATAAACCTTTTTATAAATCCTAAACCCTAAATCACATATATTAAAAACTAAATCATAAAACACTAAACCCTAAATCCTAATCACTAAACCCTAAACCCTTGGGTAAACCCCGAACCCTTGGATAATTCATGATTTTGATAAATCTTAAACCCTAAATCATAAATATTAAAACCTAAATCATAAAAGCAGTAAACCCTAAAATTTTTGGGTTTAGGATTTAGGGTATATGTTTTAGGATTTAGGGTATATAATTTAGTATTTTAGTGAAGGCTTAATAATATTAATTTATTTATTTTTTGTAACTATTATTTTTTTATGTATTTAATATTTTTTTTTATTTTAATCTAATTTGAAAATTCAATTATGTTTTTTTTAAAAGATATCAAATATCAAATACTTAAAGACTATTGGTTGGTGAATCTAAAGGTTCACCCTAGGGGGTGAACCCAAGAATAAGTCTATATGTATTGTTTTCTAGATTTCAATAACCTTTTATGAGCTTTTTAGAGTATCTGTGCCCTCATGTGGTACTCGTTTTCTGTTCTTGTCCACCTACCAGAGACTCTGGCTTGTACATTCTATACTATGTCTTCACATTTGGTATAAACAATCTATCTTATTTAATTTGAACTTTGAAGCAATATTTTTCAACAGATAATACTATTGTCGTGTTGGAAACTCAGTTAATCTTCAACTTCAAGTAAACTCGGATGAGAGCACAAATAAACTGAATAGATTTTTCACAAATCGTTTGTTGTAAAACAATTAACAATGAACAATGTAACGAAAGTGTTGAATTAAAAAAAGCAAACGTGGATCCACAAGCAGTGCCGACCCTAAATATTCAGTGGCCTAAAGCAACGTCAGAAATGTGGCCTAGAAACATTTTCATAAATTTTAAATTTTGTTTTATCATTGCTATATAATTTAAAGTGAACATATTCAATCTGTTTCATAATAAGTGTTATTCTAACATATTTTCTTACATATGTTTTTGTTACATAAAAAATGTTATTTTACAATTCAAATACAAATTATACTTATTTTCAGCCAAAAATTAATTATAAATTATATTGATTTTATAAATAATTTATTTATCTCAAATATTATTGATTAGAAATGCGTAATTAATAACAATTTACATATATTTCCGTCACTTTTTAATATACGTGAAAAATGTCAAAGTAACACTTATATAGAAACGTAGAGAGTATCTTTTTGTATAGGGAAATGTAGTGCATTAAAACTCGATTTATGTTATCTTGAAAAACAAAACTTTTAGTTTAGTTGTGAATTTATTTTTAAATTATTTTATAAGTAATAAAAGAACCAAAGAAATCATACAAATATAAGAAAATACATTACTTTTTGTTTGAAATATAAGAAGATGATTATATTTAATAATAATAATTTAGTCGATAATAATTGATAGTCATCAAGAATGAAATAAACATGGCTATAAGTTATAAACTCGTGTAAGCAATATATTAAAATAATTATTTATGATCATTAAGCTAATATGCACAAATTATATTTTGTATCCCTTAAAAAAAGATGATGTGGCATAAAGCTTGAAGTATATGTGTCTTATGACTAGGACGGGTTTGTCCACAAGAATTGAATACAACAAAACAAATGTGATATGTGACAAAAAAATGTGAAATTTAAAATATGGCAGGATACTATGTTCATTTAGTTTCATATTATGCCATGCTTCTATAATCAATCATGCAACCATCTTTTACAAAAAAATACTTCTAATCAAAAACTTTTAGAAGGAAAAAACTTGGAAAAAGATTTGAAGATCAATTTGAAAGCTAAATACACATAATATGAAAACAAAAGAAATATAATATCTCTAACAATGAGATACATGACATGATATTATGGTTAGTTAGTTTCTTCACATTATATGATTATGCTTATGTAATCCAATCATACAAAAACTTAAAAAAACGTTTTTAATCAAAAGCTTTTAGAAAAAAATATGGAAAAATAATCGAAAATCAATTGAAAAACTAAATAGACATAATGTGAAAACAGATCATGACCAACAGATCATGACCAATTGAAAAGCTAAAAGATATGATGTCATACTTTTGGCCACAGATACAAAAAATAATTTTTGGTCATACTTGTGAGTTTAATTAAAAAAACTTTTCAAATTAGTCACACTATATATATGACCAAAAAGTTATTTTTGAATCTCTGGCCACTGGACACAGCATTCTTCTGCTATACTATACATACTTCAAAACGTTTACAATGCATCACGACAGAACATGGAAAGAGCTGCATAGTTTCTTCCTTTTCTTTTTGTTAACGGTCCTTTTTTGTTAAAGTCTGAATTCTTTTTATTTTTCTTTTTGGTTCAAATAATTGGGTGAATATTATTAAATCTATAATTAATTAATAATATATGATGCACATTAAGCTTGGAACAACATTAATGAGTATAAGCTTAAAAATATAGATCATTTAGTCTAAAACTCAATTTTTTCGTTGGGTTAACCCACATATTTTAAGAAAAATATGAAAATATTTTTTTAATGTATATTTGCATCATAAACTAAGATATGATAATAGTCTAGGAGGTTCTAAATTTTTGTTGTTTCCGTTTTTCTAAAAAATAGAAATTTCATAGTGGTTAATCCACCAATTTAAGTAGTATATTAAGTTTTGATTAAAACGATGTACATGTACCATGAAAACTAATTTATGATAGAATAATAAAAATTTAGAATGTAATTAGTTTTTTAAAAAAAATTAAAGAGTATTAACTCAGTATATAGAAAATTTACTTAAAACTCAATATTTTCGTATTGTAACCTACAAAATTTGAGAAAAATTAAAAAATATGACTATTGTTTTAATAACTATATGAATTATACACTGACGTAGGATAATGTTCAAAAGATATTTGAAACCTTTATAGTTTCTGTTTATCCAAAAGAATATAGATTTCATAGTGGTCCACTAATTTAAGCAACATATAAAGTTTTATTAAAAAAATTGTTAAAACATTAGAACACATGTACCATGGAAGAAAGTTTATAATATATTAATACAAATTTATAATGCATTTGAAATTTTTTAAACAACTTTAATGAGTATAAACTTCAGTATATAGAGAAACTAATGAAAAAAATATATTTTCGTAAGGGTTAACCCACAAATTCGGAAAAAATTCAATAAATATAAAAATCTTGTTTAAATGTATAGTTTCATCCTGTATTGACATATATGATGATGGTCGAAGAGGTTTAGAACTTTGTTGTCTCCGTTTCTCTAAAGAATAAAAATTTCATAGTGGTAAGTCTAATGATTTTGGCAGCATCCTGAAGTTTTACTAACTTAATTGTTAAAAAAGTTAGAACGATGCCCCTGTATCATGAAAGAGAGTTTATCATACATTTATAAAAAATGTATAAAGTGATTAGAAAATTTTAAACAACACAAATGAGTATAAGGCTACATATATAGAGTATTTAACCTAAAAATCAATATTTTCGTAAGGGTAACCCACATATTTTGAGAAAAAAATGAAAAAATGATAATATAGTTTTAAGAGAATGCATATTTGCATCATAAAATATTATGTTAGTGCTTGATTAAAATATACACTAAAACAATATTTTCATATTTTGGAAATTTTTACAAAATCTGTGGGTTAATCCCTTCTACAATATTGAGTTTCAGTGAATGCTCTATATACTGAAGTTTAAACTCTTCACTTTAGTTTAAAATTTTTAAACCACATTCTTCATTTGAATTAATGAATCTAAACTATATTTCATGGTATATAGGAATCAATTCTAATTTTTTAATATTTAGTTTACTAAAATTCATATACTACCTAGATTAGTAGAATTAGCATTATAAAATCTTTCATTATCTAGAGAAACGGAGACAAAAGAGATTATAAACTCTTTGATTTCATCATCTTATGTTAGTGCTCGATGAAACTATACACTAAAACCAGATTTTCATATTT